>NC_074715.1:13990125-14291375 GCF_947242115.1 Biomphalaria glabrata
GACAGTGTCTCATAAAAATAATTTCTTTAGACAAAAGTAATTCCTTGAGCCTGCATCATGTTTGTTAACTCCGCTCTATAAATTAAATTATTATTGTCATTATTAATTCAAGAATGAAAAGAAGTCTAACCAAAACTAATTGACACATTAAATGAAAATAAAATGATCCACTCACTAAATGTCCAGCAGCGCTCTGACCACCTTCATTAACCCACATCTCTGGTAGTATTACAGAGTAGTATGGTCCCCAGACTCCTGGTACTGGTATATGTTTTTTACTACACTGAAGAAAATAAAATTATAAAATATTAATTTAACACTTTTTTTTGCATAATCTACCAACATTTAATATAATAACTAAGTTCCCAACAATGTTGAGTATGTGACAATCAAACCAGATATCAAACTTCATAAAACCAAGAGAAATATTAGTTGCAAGGTTCATTTGTATTACTTTATGCAGAGGTAGTTATACTCTATTTCTTAATATATTTAATCAAAAACTGAGATGATGTCCATGAATATAAAATGGGATATAGATTTGCATATCAGTATATCGTATTATTTAATAGAAAGTTCTAAGGTTTATATTAGGTGGCAGTTATGAAAAATTGTTGTTAATAATATTCCATTCACTGGGGATAGATGCCTATGCTGGATATTGGGAATTAGGTGGCCAGAAAACTACTGTCAATTTGAGGAAGAGAACTAGGCAAAAACCAATGACCTAAGATATCAAAAAGTGAAAGTGAAGCATCCAGCAAAAACCAGCTACCAATGTTGCAAGACAGGCACTTGATTGGAATCCGCAAGGAAAGAGGAGAGTGAGCAGTCCCAAGCAAACGTGGAAGAGGTCAGTCATCAGTGAAGTTGAGGATACTGGAGTGACATGGGAGATGATGAAAAAAGCAGATCAGAACCGAGTTCGGAGGAGAGGTGCAGTTGAGGCCCTATGCGCCCCTGAGAGTGCACACGACTAAGTAAGTCAAGTGAGAAAGAGATAATGATGTGTGAATAATAGTGACATAGATGCTTTCGCTCTATCCCCGCATCATTTAACATGTCTGCATCTCTTTCATTACATCACCAAAAAAATCATTTCTATATTGTATTTACGATACAGCCCATGCACATTGACCTACAAATTGGATAAAAACTAATTCAACAATATCTGAGAGGGAAAAAAAAAAAGCCCTGTCCACACAATTAAGCTCAAACAAGATTTGGAGAAAACTTTTAATAACCAGAACTTCAACAGAACTAATTTAAATTTTGCAAGGTATGACTATATTTTATTTCCTTCAATAAAGCTAAGTTATATTCTTTTCCCTACACTACAATGCCATGGATGAAACGATTAGCACAGGACTGGGTTAAGTGTAAAGAATGTAATCACATACACAATCAATCACACACTAATGCAGTATCATCAACCACATGCTATCATAGTCGCATCTACCACACACTATCAAAGTATCATTAACCACACACTATCAAAGTATCAAATATGAGAAAATTCTGTATAAGTAATATCAACAGCAAAAACAAAAACAAAAAATTTTTTTGAAAATTCATCTAAAGATGTCTAAAAAAAATGTTTCTAATAGGATCTATAATTTTTTAATTCTGCACCTTCCCTACCTTTTCAAATCAAATTATTGTTGGCTAATATTTTTTTTTTTTGGCCATTTTTCAAACTTTGTACTACATAAAATGTCTATTGTTTTACTAAGAAATGGGAAAGCTCTTACAATTATGTGGCAGGTAGAAGTGCCAGCAATCATGACCAAAATGTTTTCTAAATTACATTGCCAGGATGGTTCTCTAGGTTTACACCCTAAACAGCCTAAAATAATCAAACAAAGCACACATCTCATTGAATGGTTAAAAAACAAAATGAATAGTAAAAAAGAAAGATATTCCTGAACCTTCCCAGCCCTAACAGCTACTTGACATTTGTGGACTGCTGGTCATTCCAGACAAACTTTTATCAACTACAGGCCACTGAAACTGGTAGGCTTTATTTTACTTGCTTTATGGACAATAAAATCTCTTGATCTCGAAGGGAAAACTGTTTGGTTCAATGACCTCGACATTCAATTTTCTTCACTACAATGATTGAGAATTTAATACAAATGTATTTCATTAAAAATGGTTGAGCTATTACTGACAAAACTAAGACTTCAGATCTTTATTTTAAAAATCAAAATTTAATTGCAATTAGTTTATTTTTGGGTACTTTTTGAAAAGAATGCATTTATTTTTTTATGCTTCTTAGTGTGTAGTTTTTTTTTATTCAATCAGAACAAAAGCTGGATAAACTAAAAACAAAAACAGATTTTTAACAAATTTAAATGAAATACTGTAAACTTGAAAGTTTGTTTTTTTGTAACTATTCACAAATTAGACTTGAATCCTCTCTTACAGCAGTTATTACACACCTAAAGCTCCTGCATGTGCATCTATCATGGAGGCAGCAACTGGAGTCCCAGCAAGGAGACCCAATTCTTTGGCAGCTTCAGCAGATAATCCTGCACCACAGGGGGAGCCTGGATTATTTACCTTGTTTCCTACGTCATAAACAAAAAATGAGTGCAAACAAAGAACAATTATTTTTTACAAATTTTTTAAAACAAATTTTAATTGAAAAAGTGGAAATTGAATGTCAATAAATAACTTCCATAAGGCATGACAAACTAAGAGTGTATTGGTCAGACCTGTTTTGTTTTTTTTAATTTCCTCCTACTTCAATTTCTACCCCACATCCAAGAGAAATAGGCCTATATCTTTAAAAACAATTTAAGAAACCAAATGTTAGAAATCTATAAGTGTTGAAAAAGCACAGTCTAAAAAAAAAATTTAAGATCACAAAGCAACTAGCTTGTAGGTGAAAGATTTTAGTAGTTAAAATAAAACTAAATATTTACAAAAAAAATAATTTTCAGACAAGAATGAAAACCAAACTCTAAACCAAATTTTGATAACGTAAAAAAAAGTTAATAACTAAAACTTGATGAGATCAATTGCCAAACAATGTCTCTTACAGTGGTCACAGTTCTTGTGCTGCTTTATTCATGTCTAAGATAAAAGTACAAAATTGGTTTTTCATTTGGAGCTTAGTTAAAAAAGAGAAAGACAGTTTCTAATAGTTTTTGTAAATTGTGTTTACTTATAAATATAAAAACTCAAGCTTTGTCACATAATATATGTAGGCCTGCATTAATATCTAATACTGAAAACCTAGTGTCCAAAATATATATATACATATAACTATACTAGCAGTAAACTCCGGCTATGCCTGTTGATTTGTTACCAGGCTTTATATTGTTTATTATGGCCTATCAACCCCTTCTTTTCTTTTTTTTTTTTGAATTTTAATAAACAGGACACATTTTAATGATCAACATATTAGTGTGAATTAGTGTGTCTGTTACAATGAAATTTTACTACCCGCTCTTCGCTCTCTTTCACTCTCTAGAACCCCCATTTGTGCATCCTAATTTCTCCAACATAGACTTTTGACTTGATTTGGAAAGACCCACTTCATAATGAGCTCCCGATACATGTACCCACCCATACATGTATGCATAATTCATTAACTCTCTCCCTTACCTATCACAGAATGCTCATCATGACTAAGATCAGACAATCCAATACAAGCAAGGAACTCATCATCCCATGACATGGAGCCTGCGTCTGCTTGATAACCCCATTTACATACCAAAGAACATAGTGATCTGTTAAAGAAGGTGAATAGAAATACATATTTTCTATAGTTAGGCTCAATCTTTTTGTTTAACCTTCAAATACACATGGACTAACCATTAGTAGCATAATAAAGATCAGATGTCTTCTCTGCCTGAGTTCTCTTTATGATGTAGTTGATTTCTCTATATTTTTTGCATAGTTTATTTTGGCAATTTTGCAAATTTTGGGGTGAACATTGATCCTGAGTCAGGCAACTCAATACCATCATCAATCTTTTTTTTACTTCCATGTACTCTGTTAGGCCCTTCCACGATGTGTTTTATGCGGATAAGTCAAACTGCAGTAACACTCAAGTAATGAAATCAAATAACACAGGCAAAAGGCTAACAATATAAGTTAGTCAACGTTGATAGCAAATGCCGAAAAAAAAAGTTTAATGATAATGAAGGGAACCATCGAATATGTTCAGAATCAGAATGTCTTCAAGGTAAATCTTTCATAAAACCTGCCTCTCTCTAAAGCTGTCAAAAGTAGTCTGTTTATATTTCGCTATTCTTCCTAAAAACCTAGTTTTTTTTTTAAATTTGTCGTGTCATTCAGGGGTGCCACCCATGAGACCAAGTAAACCCTGAAACCAGAATTTCCAAATTTTACAAACCCTGAAATCATAAACCCCAAACTTTACCAACCCTGAAACGTACCGCATATACAATTTAAGCACCAAAATTTTACGAAAGAAGAACAGTATTAAATTACTACCTAGATCTGTATCATAATATGCCCCCCCCCCCCCATGTTTTAAATATGTAATTAGTAAGCCTATCATTATAATAAATAGAGTTTGTGTGTATTTATTGATAAAGCTTGTAATACAAGTTAAGAGGATTTAGTACAATTTTATATTAACAATATTTGTAACCCCCCCCCAACACACAGTTATTTTAAATGATGTTTCTCTCTTAACATTTTTTCCCTCATTATTCATTTGAATCAGCCTACTTTAATCAACATTGATAAAACTGATTCCATCAATGTACATGCATGGACCTGTAAATCTATTGCAACAAGATCAAATTGATTTTGAGATTTAGTACAGATCTACTCCAAAATGAACATTAAGATTTAGTTTCTAATATTTAAATGTAGACCTAGATGGCTAGAATGTGCTGGACTGCCTATACTATACATAATTATAATTTATTTGTATAAAAAAACAACTATAAATCTATTGACCAATCGATCTATTTTTTCTAGCCTTCAGGCGAATGAAAACTTACTAATTTAATTCTTCAATCATTGATTCTAGTTCTGATCTAAAAACGATATAAATATCCTAAATCTAGATCCTACTTCTATAATACTCTAGACATAGGCTAAGGCTCTATGTCTATATGGAACCTATACAAATTTTAAAATATAAAACACGGGAAAAAAAATAAATTTTCTCACTCATGAATTTTTTTTTCTTTCTATTTCTAGATCTAGGACTAGCCGCTAGGTACGCGAGTAGATCTAGATTATTCTAGACTATGTCTATACTAAATACAAGACTTTACAGTCTAGATCAGATCTAGATTGATCATAGAAATAGATCTAGACTCTAAATCGAGCCGATTCGAGGCGCGTTCCGTAGATCTAGAAATTCTCTATAGATCTAGAATGTTTACACTTTTTTGTCACTTAAAAAAAAAAATACTGTACCGGTAAATAAAGCTTAGTGCGCATGCAAAGTGAAAGTCTCGCGAATAGCGAGATATGAGACTGGTCGATTTTGTTTAAAAATGGCGTCTCGCGCGATAGGAACTAACAAACTAAAATTAACGGGGGAAAATGACCAGAAATTTCGAAAAAATCTAAATCAACTAAAACCCTGGATTTTTACAAAATTGTAGAAGGCAAACCCGGAGGGGGGGAAAATCGGACCCATCAAAACCCGGATTTTCGGGTTATTCCGGAAAAGTGGCACCCCTGGTGTCATTGTCTTTAAGTTAAAACTTTCCCTTTTTATGAAACAAGTCATTTTTCCTGCCGAATTCCTAATTGTGCCTTAACAAATCTCTCTTATAGGTGAGCATTACTAGAATATCAAAATGTTTTTTTTATTGATTTATACCTAGTTAAACAGCCAGTAGCTCTCCAGGTTAAAAAGTCTGGTAAATCAAACAGATGGCCAATATTTTGCCAAGTATCTGGTAAATTCTGTCAATTAGATGAAAAGCTATGGATTAACATTGTTTAATAAATGAATACACATTTGAAAAAATGAATAGACCTAATAGTGTGTATATGTTATAAAATAATTTGAGTTGGAGTGAAAAAAAAAAAAAAGGAACCAAATGTACAAGCAGAAGACAACTAAATGTGAACTGATTCACTTATGAAGAACAGAAAGCAAAAGTCAGCTAGTTTACGAAAGCACAGATATCAGAAAAATGGTTGAAAATGGAGCCATATTGATAGACAAAACCATTACCTCACAAAAAAGAAACAGGTTTGGTAACATATTAAAAAAACAACCAATCAAGTAATCCTCAATAGATTGTTAAGGTGAGACAGGGCAAGTGCAAAGTGAAGGTAAAGCAACACTTAAGGAAAAAACATCACCACAACTGACAATTAGCGAATCGTCTGCTTATGAAAGGATAAGTAAGGGTTAGGGTTAGTAATTCTAACACTCTAAATCAATTTTTTAACATTTTTGAACAATTTCAAACTAAAAAGCAAATTAAAAGTAAGCCATAAAGTCTACTAACTAGAAGTAAGTTACAAATTTAACACAAAATTATCATCCAAGTTAAAGAGGACATTTTTGAAAGAGATCTTCAAGATAGAGTGACAAAAGCGTAGGCAGATGGTACTTAAAAATTAGAGTGTGTTAACGTTTTCAGTGTATCTATATATAATCAGTAAAGTAGCTCTAATTTTAGCCTATTTATTTATAATGCTTAATTCCATTAGAACATATTGAAAATATTCAGAACAAAATTTGAGGCTTAAAATATATATGTAATAATCTTATAGTCCCATATTGATAAGAATAAACTCAATGTAACCTGCTTAAGCCAGAGAAGTTTTGGAGGCTGCATCTCAAGGGACATGACGCCACCCACAGTATTCAGTACACTATGCTGAGTAGCATTGATAAAGTCTGCCTGACTCTGAGCTCTGTGGTCCATCCACATGATGATATTCTGTTCCGCCTCTCCTGTTTATCATAAATACAAAGCCACTTAGTTCAAATTACAAAGCAGTAACAAGTTCAATTAGACAAAATGAATCCACAAATGTACTTCTATTCACTCACTGCTTGTTTCTATTCATTCATTAATCAAGCCTATTCATTCATTACGAGTTAAAAAATCTATTCACTCATTAATCAAGCCTATTCACTTCATATTTCAAATAATACTGAAATGTTAACTAGAAGTTCTAAGCATTTCAGTACTCAAGGATAACATAAATGTTTTATGTTGTAGGCGAAAGACTCATAAAAAGTATATCAAGTGTGCAAACTGGAATAACATACATTTTTAAACTGCTAGCTGACACCTGATAGAGGGTGAATTGTGGGAAGCGTGGTCTAGAGGCTAAGTACGCTTTAACTTGGCTTGTCTTGGCTACCTATGAAGGGGGCTCGAGGTTTGACACTGACTCGGGCAGAGTTGTGTTTACTGAAGGCAGCACGGAAAACCTACTCCTAGATACCCCCCCCCCCCCCCAACTGGTCCACAAATGAGATGGGACCATAGCGCTCTGAGCATGCTATAAGCATGAAAGTAGCACTATATAAAAGCGATAATTATTAATTATTATTTTGTATAAAGGCAGAGTCAGACATTAGTTAAGTCTCTGTCAGTTAAGGTTATAACTACAATATTTTGAGCTGGTCATGACCCTTTACTAGATCTGTATACTTCCTCTTTGTCAATATCTCAACATTCTCATACTTGCCAGATTTATTAAGCTAATTCAAATTTAATATTAAATTATTTTGATGTGTCTACTCGCCAACCCATACAGATGTTTTCCTGTCAAACTAGTCTATTTTACACATTTCTGCTACACAAAAAGTTGATGTAAACTAATTCTTTTGGCTGGAAATGTTATGTGACCTAATCACTTAAACATTTTTAAAACAAATTTATTTCTATGAAATACAAAAAAAAATTAAATGTTGATCAAATCTAGACCAATGTCAAAAAGCATATTTTCTGATATTTTTTTGGATATTTTTGGAACCTTTCTGACTTACACTGGTCGAGAGTTAACTATAGGTGATAATGAAGGAATCAACTAATGTGAGGTACCTATTAAATTATATATCCCTTCAATGGTCTAGTTTTGATTTAAAAAAAAAAAAAAAAAAGAAACAAAAATGCATAGGACTGTTAGATTTATATTCTGTAAGGCATTACGTTTCATTGTGAGCATGGGAAATCTTTTAAAAATGTCTCCAAAATTTACTTTTGCTGTATATGCCCAACACAGGTACACAATGATGTACAACTATTCAGGATGATGATACAAGCTAAATATGCCAATTAAAATCATACCATCCAATGAGACTGTTAAGGGCTGCATTTCTTTGTTTAAGACAACCAATGAACAAGTGGCATCAAAACCAATCCCACATATTTCATTGGGCTGAACAGAGGCTTTTGAAACCGCCACCTAAGATCAAAAGAATGAAAGAAGTGTTTAAATTACAGAGTGTAATAAAGACAAAAAAAAAAAAAAGATAATATCTAATAATATTTGGAAGTTAAATTATTTAGAACATCATAAACTAAAAACTTAAAGTCTTTTTATTTCTGTACATTTTGCAAAGGAGGAGTGGTGGCTAAACAGTAAAGAGCTTGGCTTTTGAACCGAGGTTCCGGTTCAAATCCTGGGATTTTTAATCTCAGGATCTTTGGGCACTTCTGAGTCGACACAGCTCTAATGGGTACCTGACAACATTAGTTGGGGAAACTAAGCGCGGTTGGTCATTGTGCTGGCCACATGACACCATTGTTAATCGTGGGCCACAGAAACAGATGACATTTACATCATCTGCCCTTTAGATAGCAAAGTGTGAAAGAAGAAACTTTGCAACATCCAAAAAGTTGGTATGGGGATTTTATTGCACAGAAGTTCAAAAGAAATTGTAATATAAATTCAAAGATTCAAAGTTTATATATATATATGCTGTTTTTTTTTTTTTGGCATCCTCCAATGGAACACACAATATTAAGACTAAGACTAAGACTAAGACTGCTTTATTGATCCTTACGGAAATTTGTTGTGATTACAAGGACTCGTTTCTCATATAAAGACAACACAACAGAAAAATACACATAAATACAACAGACAACATAAAGAGTTCATTCAGCGACTACACACAGGTATCTTGGTGCATTTCATGTTCCCTGATCAATGAGTGGCGGTGATAGAGTCTGACCGAGTGAGGTACGAACGAGTTTTTGTACCGCTCCGTTCTTGTTTTGATTGACAGCAGTCGCCCACTTCGCGACGACCTGGCGTAGTTCTGATGGAGCGGGTGGCCGTTGTCTTCCAAGATTTTTTCGATTTTTCTTAGGCACGTTTGTTCAAAAAGTTCCTTTAAATGTGGTAATGTTGTGAGTGTAATTTTTGATGCTTTTTTAATGATGTTTTCTAGACGTTGCAACAGTTTAGATGAGGCGTTGCCTTGCCAACAACTTATTCCGTATGTTAGCAGATTTTGTACTGTCGCGCCGTAAAAAGTCTCAAGGATCTTCTTGTTTAATTTAAAACTGTTGAGTTTGTATAGAAAAAAGAGTCGCTGGGCTGTTTTCTTTGTCAGAGTTCCAAGGTGGTCTTCCCATGAAAGCTTGTTGTTGATGATAATGCCTAGATATTTATATGCCTTTACTTGTTCTATAGATGTAGTGTTTATTTGCAGTTCACGTATAGTTTGTTTTTTCTTTCTAAAATCTATTATAAGTTCTTTAGTTTTTGTTACATTCAGTTCTAGAAAGTTGTCGGTGCACCAGTTTGTAAACTCTTCTATCGAGCTTCGATACTGAGTTTCGTCTCCTGAAATAAGACCGACTATGGCAGTATCATCAGCGAATTTAATGAGTTTAACTGAGTCATAGATGCTTCTTATGTCATTAGTGTAAAGAGTGTATAGCACAGGAGAAAGTACACAACCTTGTGGAGCACCCGTACATAGTACTCGAGTTGACGATTTGGTGTTGTTGACTTTAACATACTGGGGCCGTTGGGTTAAAAAGTTTAGAACCCATGCTTGCAAGTAAGGGCTTACATTTAAGTTACTCAGTTTGTTTATCATTAGATGTGGCTGTATGGTATTGAAAGCCGAGGAGAAATCTACGAAGAGGACTCGTGCATATGTTTTGGGTATATCGAGATGCTTATAAAGCTGGTCCAAAAGCAATAGAATGGCATCCTCAGTTCCTCTAGCTGCTTTGTATGCAAATTGGTGAGGGTCTAGGCTGTTATTGACTTTTGCTACAAGTTGTTTAAGAATATATTTTTCAAAACATTTCATAACAATAGGTGTTAGTGCTACTGGGCGGAAATCATTTAAGCAATCTATTTTTGGTTTCTTAGGCACTGGTATGATTTCTGAAGTTTTCCAGATGTTTGGAATTACGCACGTTTGCAATGACTGGTTAAAGATATGACAGAAGATAGAAGAAATTTGCTCCGCACATAGCTTGATCAGCTTGCCACTAATTTTGTCCGGTCCACATGCTTTTGTTACGTCTACTCTCTTAAATAACAATGTCACTTCATCCTCCGTTACAAAATTGACGTAGGGCTCTTGTTTTCCTTTGGACAGAGTGTTGAAAAGTTCTTTGTGTAGTTCAACAAAATCTTCTTTGTCAAAACGAGAATAGAAATAATTTAGTTCGTTGGCGAATTTCTCATCATCAGCCACTAAAATTTGTTTTCGTTTTGAGGCGCAGCCTGTTATTTTCTTTAATCCCTCCCAGCATTGTTTTGAGTTGTTCTTTGCAAAGAAATTCTCAATTTTTTCTTTGTATGTTTTTTTCCCTTCAATTATTGCTTTTCTCAGTTTATTTTTAGCATTTATAAACTCTTCGTTGCTAGCCTTATACTTTGTTTTCTTTTCAGTAATAAGGTGTTTGATTTTTTTGGTCATCCAGGGCTTATTGTTTCCATAGACTTGTATTGTTTTTGTTGGAATTGTTAACTCCTCGCAGAATGATAGATATGAGGTAACAGTTTCTGTTAGTTCGTTTATGTCTGGACAGTTCTCAATAAAGATTTCCCAGTTAGTTTTCTCAACGCATCCTCGTAGTTTTTCTACAGCCTCTTCAGACCACATCTTGACCGTTTTTATAACTCTCTTTGTAGTTTTAAGAGTAGGTTTGTAATTTGGTATAAGATGGAGTAATACATGGTCAGATTCTCCAAGTGGGAACAAACTTTTACATTTGTAAGCCTGCTTAATGTTTACGTAGCATTTGTCGAGCGTTCTGCCCTGCCTTGTGGGGAGGGAGACATACTGGCAATAGTTTGACAGTGTGTTGTCAATATTTAGGTTGTTGAAATCTCCAGTTACGATACAAACAGAGTCCGGGTGTTTTGATTGTACATTGTGTAACACATCAAAAATTATTTCCGACGCAGTCGCTGTGTCAGCCGTCGGTGGTATGTACACAACAACAACACACACCTGGGTGAATTCTCTAGGCAAGTAGTAGGGCCTAAGTGTGACACACATAAGTTCAATGTTAGGGTCACAAATTTTATTCCTGATGTTCACATTATTGGCGTTGCAGTATTCCTTGTTTATATAGATTGCGAGTCCTCCTCCTTTTGACTTTCCACTATTAATTGTTCTGTCTGCTCTATAAACGTAAAATTTATCGAGATCAACAGAAGAGTTGGGTATCGTATCATTGAGCCAGGTTTCAGTGAAACACATTAAGGAACACTCTCTAAATTGATACAAATGTTCACAGCAACCTGTTAATTCTTCCATCTTATTTTGTAAAGACCTAACATTGCCTGTTACGATGGGTGGTAGGAAGCCTCTTTGTCCTCTTCTTCTACACTTAACTCGTATTCCTCCTCTACGTCCTCTCTTCTTACGTTTTGCGCTAGGGATTTGTTCGGTAAAAGCCTTGGGCTTAGGCTCGTTATTAGGTTCCAAGATGGCGGGTGTGTTGTCCATACTGTCAAGCGTCTTACCACAAAACTCCACTGAAATACACGTTTCCACACAAATTAAAATCCATACCAACATTAGAATCCAAAAGACACAGTGCACATCCATTGAAACATTGAGTAGTAACAAATTACATGAAATATTAACAGAAAAAAAAATTAGAAAAAAGAGTCCAGTATAATCAGGTCGCCTGCTGTGCAGCGCCCCGGAAGTAATAGGATCCCTCCCTAATTCACACACCATTCAGTCATCCTCCCTTACACGCACACTGTTCTTTGGCCCCCCTAATAGTATAATTATAATAAAATGGCTTTGGATTTTTTAAATCTAAATTTATACTATTAAATTCTACCTAGATATCAAGGCATTTTAAAGTCTTTCTAATTAAGCAATATTTCTAATGAAGTCTCCGTTTAGTTTTGTTGGTAAAAAGCTGAGAAGTTAAAAATTTTAATGTAGGTCTAGAGATTGATCTAGATTTAGACTAAAATCTAGGCTGAAAATATTTAATAGATCAACTCTAGAATCCAAGCCTAGCTAGGGTTCTAAAAAGAATTAGATCTACTACTTATTATTAAACAACTAAAACTACCTACAAAACTCTAAATCTGGAAATAATCAATGAAATATGATTTTTACCTTAACCGCATTTGTGATGTTTTTCCAAATGTCATGAGACGACTGCTGATAGAAATCAGGTTTAGGATTCCAGATCTTTATTAGGCTGGTGCTTAAAGATAATAGTTGACCATCTTCTCCTACAATACTAGCACGGACACTGCTTGTTCCAACGTCGACCCCAATAAAATACCTCTTCATTTTCTACTGAGATCTATATAGATTATATATATAATATATACATATATATGCAATCTATAGATCTATTACTGATGTTAAAAAAATTGTGTACATAAAAAAAAATAAAACATTTAATTCTGTAACTAGGAATAGGATTTGACCTAATTTAACCCAGCTGACTGGGAAATAAGGTTGAAGCCTATTCCCAGCTGGTTGGGAATGGGGTTGTTCCGAATTTCTCCCAAGTCACATGGTTGTTGTGTTTACATCGCGCACCATGCTTTTTTTTCAGTTAGTTAATAGTGGGAATCTGAAGCGTTTTAAGTCTATATTTAGTGGTTTTAATTTATTCATTAGCGCCAAACTATAATTTGTTAATAACAGGAGAATCTAGAGATCCATTTTTAATAGTTTCAACTTAAACAGATATTTAAACCTTTGATAGAAGATATCGAAGCGTTGGACTATAGTTTGTCATACTGAGATCTATATATCTTTATCTACACTGACTACACTTACAGTTAAGTTGTTAGCATTCGGGTAACCAACCCTAGAAAAAAAAAGTAACACTTCCATCCAACCTTTCCCTCTCTGCCCAAAAGTAAACAAGCTAGAACTTGAGCAGAACACTAAAAGTTGGACAGCAGACCAGTGTGTATTGAATTGGTCAGATAGCTCTAGGCCTAGTCTAGTGTGTAGTCGATATGTCAACTAGTTGCTATAAAAGATGAAAGGACTGCCATGTGTTTTTCCTTGTGCGTAATAGGCTTGAGTTGTCTAGCGAACAAATAGCACATCTGATAGTCAAGGATAAATCTAGATTTACTCTTTAAACACAGGCCAAATGTGTCTTACCCTGCCCTTTCATTGTTGGTTACTAAGTAAAATGGATCTAGAATAAATCTAGATCTATTTCGTTTATGCATTTTTGAAACTTTACTGTAACTAGTGTAACATTTTGTATATAAAGTTTAATTCATTTCTTAAAATTACAAGAACTTTAAGAATGTAATATAATACAACATGTATCCAAAACATATTTTAATAATTCTTAATGTCATCGATGTGCATAATGTATCAAGAACTACCAGTATATGAAATACACAACTTTAAAAAATAGTTACAAGTTTAAGAAAATACCCTTATAACATTGTTTCAACTAATATGCATATTATCCTATATTTAAATATGTTTGTGTAGTTTAAATCAAGCCTTTTTCTTTCAATCTTGCAAGAACGTTTGCAAAAACATTTTCCATATATGGGAATGTATCATTGGCAATGTGTTGACACTTGTCATGGACTATAAAAGAAATATAACTGATAAACCCATCTTTAAACAGTTCTTGGCCCTATATTAAAACATTCGAATAGTTATTTGAACATTCATGAACTTCGTTGATGTACTCTGTATTAGTGTATATTTAAAAATGTTTGTGAATGTAAAATATTTAAAAAATAGAGGAGCAACAGCAATGGAAATATAGGAAGACATGGCCATTCTCCTCTTTGTTGTTCAACCACCACGTGACTTCGCTTAAAGTAGGTCAGAAATCTGGAACAACCTCAACTCATAGGCACTTCGTAATACTATATCCTATAAATATATAAATATTATAGAATATATATTACAGATTTCTCATTTAGAAGACTAACATTTTCTGTGTGTCTCAAAGCAAATCGTAATAAAAAAATATATAATTCATCATTTCGACTAGGACCTATATATATATATATATATTATATAATAATATATACCTAGGACAGGACTAGATTGTCACTAGATTGTCTACTCTAGTCTAGAATCTACTCAACTACTTACTACTCGATAATCATTATGATTATGATTGATTATCTGATTCTAATTCTAAGTGAGTAAGTTCTCAGTAAGTCAAATTTAGTAGATCTATAATATAAATAAAAATAATGAAATGCCTAAGGCTAACCCTATACTATAACTAATTATTATTTTATACTATGTAACTATAAATTATATTATAGTCTAATACTCTATATACTGAGTAATAATTTATAATAAAAATATTAATAAATAAATAATCAATAATCCAACCACTAGCTTCTTCCACTCCTGTTTAATTTACTATGATCGCCCCTTCAATAAATTTGTTAAAGCTGAAATACCAAGTCAAAACACCATTAGTGGTCTAAGTCTACATTTCACACACTTCATTGCAGTTGTTCCATCAATCCATGGTGCAATGGATTATTTTTTTTTTTTTGTTGTTATTGTTTTCGTACTGCTTGGCTAGAGTGCTTTCAACTTTTAGAATTCGTTTCCGGTAATGTTTAAAATTGATTGTTGTTATTTCCCTATCTTGATTGTTATAGAATATAGAGTATAGTATAGAGTTTATCTAGACTCGAGACTGGATCTATATAGATTAGAGTCTAGCTTTAATAAGGTTTTAAAAGGTAGACAATATAAATAATTTTATAATAAAATAATATAGTCATACTCATAGAATAGATATAGAATCATAAGAATGACTAGAGTCAGAGTAGACTGAGAGTCTTCTCAGTCGACTCAGTAGACTAAGTTGAGTAGACTACTGAACTTACTTACTAATAACTTACTAATTACTACTACTACTAGATCTAGATCTATTATAGTCTAGACATAGTCTATACTAACTATACTGTCTATACTATAGTCTATAGTAGATAGATTCTAGTTACAATAAATACAGTTAGTAGAGTAAATGAGTAAAGAAAAGAGTTAACTTAACTAGAGTCTAGAATAGTAAATAATAAAAATAAGTAATGAATAGTCTAAACTCTAGAACTAAGATAGTGGATCTAGAATCTAGAGTACTTTATGCTATTCGGACACCTATCTATAGCCACTATAGGCCCAAATTTGAAAGTTTGACTTTGACATCGCATTATTTTACAATGGTTCGACATAGAAAAGAAAATGACGTATCAAAATCTTCTTTAGTTAAAGGAGAATAAGGATGACTACTTATATTTGTACCCCTTGCCCTTACCTATATTTGTGTTTTCATTTAATTTGGACAAATTTGACCCACATTATTTGATTCCGGACACCATTATTTATTTTGGACAGTCTCTATATTTAGGCCTCAATAAACTCAGATTTTAAATCTTTACTAACATTAACTAAATTTTAAGATCCCCAGGCATAACCCCTCACATTAAATCATTAAGATGTTTTGAATTATGCATAAATACGAACACAAAAAGTAAAAATATGAACACACTTATTCTACCAAAATTAGGTCACTGGGATAGTGACTTCTATACCGACTTTTAGACTTATTTTATGTTAGAATTGTTTGCGTGATTAGATGTGTGTTGAATGTTTGTGTTTTTCTGTTTATTAATTTAATAAATTTCTAATACAGATGTCAGATGATCTTTTGTAGTATAGTACATGTTAGGATAGCCATTCTTGCTTAACTGAATCCTCTATATTCTCTCTATATAAATCTAGATCTATCTAGTAGGTCTAGATCTAAGCATTTAACTTCATTCAATGTACCAAGCTCACTCCAAACATTTGCCCATTTATTCTCTATCAAAAAAACAACAACAAACGAACAAATATAATATAAGATAATTTTTTATTGATGTCCAAAACTGGCTGTCCGAAATAAATTTTGGAAAGAAAATCTTGGCTTATAAATCAAATAAATCAGCTCCAAAAACAGAATAAATATTGCTGGACTCATTAGTATAGACTTCCAGGATATAAAAAAATATAGTCTTAACCCTAGGAAGAGTTAAAGTCATCCGGGTAACATAGGAAAAAACAACAACCTGACTTACAAATTTGAAATTCGTTTTTCTTACATAAAAAGAAGCTAAATGAAATTGGGTCAGAATCATTGGAAAATGGACAAGCACATTATACAGCGCACTAGTTTTATAATAAATATTAAAATAATTATTTAACGACCACAAAAACAGCGAATGTCCGAATTCATGTAATGTCCGAAATAAATAAACTACTATAGATTCTATGACTATAATAATAATTACTATAACTATAATAATATAATATAAATTATAGAGTATCATCATCATACAGTGTACTTAGAGGTTTAGTAAGTAGAGTTAGAGTATACAGGACATAGTCAATATAGAGATAATCAGATGATAATAATAATAAAATAGAAATCTAAATAGTAATAGTATGTATAAATAATCATATAATGTACACATACTCTGTATAGAAACAACCTGTTACCTGCTGTGTGTTACCTGCTCTCTTTCTTTCTTTCTCTCAACTCTTCTTCTCTCTCTTTCTCCTTTTTGCTCTTTCTCTGGTACCACCATTTTGATTTTGTATTCTTTTTCACCCTGCTTATTGTAATTTCTCAGACATAGACTAGACCTATAGACTTTTAACTTGGTGTAAAAAAAAAAAAAGCTTTTATTATGGAGTGCTTGCTGTAAGGATTACAAAGACTTAGGTGATCGATCAATCAATTTTAATCAATTTTTAAACAATATCATAAAACTTAAAAAAAAAAAAGCTATCTATATTGCTTTTTTCTAAGAGGCCACTAAAACATATCCTGCTTTGCAGTTTTTTTATTGTTTTCAATATTGTTTGAATAGTATGTTTTTATAGTTGTTCATGAATATTCTTAAATTATTTTTGGATTATTGTTATATTTTCATGAAGCCGACTTTTCATAACACATCTGAAAATGCCGTCATTCAAAGTAGAACATTGGAATACTTTTATCTAGTGGCAATTCACTAAAACCCTTAGCAATATACCTTTACATACCAGCGAGCTTTCGTAATAACACTTTGTCAATGCTTTTTGTTTTAAAAAAGTAAAATTATTCTATTTGAATGTTAGCTTTAAAGTTTTTTTTTAAATTAACATTTACATATCAATATATTAACATGTGTAGATAAAAAAAAACCTATAATCTAAAAGGTATCATTTTTGAACCATCAGTTGTTTTTGATTGTTTTACTTTATAAGTTTCAGACATACCTTTAGAAATTAACTTTGTCCACCTTCTTGCAGGACGGCAGAGCTGAAAACTATGTTTTAATGTTTTAAATACATTGGACAAGATTAAATTATAAGAGCTGAGTAATGATGACCTATCTGCCATATCTATTCATGTTTAATAATTTCATTGTTTCTTTTTTTTTTTAATCCCCAGATCTTTGAGCTCTCACAATGTCTAAAAGAGAAAGTGAATCTGACTATGATGGTAACTATTATGTTTTAGACATTATCAATGCTTATCATTCCTTTTCTCTAATCAAGATAAACTTGCAATTAATTTTTAATGGGAACCATTGTGAAAGCATGAAACAGATTGAAACAGGTGAACAAATTATTAACTTACTATCTCTACTATCAAGAAAAGAAGATTAATGAGTCAACACTTTAGCTGACAAAAAGGAAGAACTCATTACTGAGAAGAGGTGAAAGCTGAGCTGGTTTTGTATTGTAAGACTCAGTGTCAAAAAAACATCCTTCAAGAGGGAGCTTGTAGAAAAGCTGGCCAGACAACACAAAAGAATGAACTGACCCCCTCTTGATATTCTGCTAAGTAAAGTGGCTGACCAGGAAGAGTGGAGAGGGTTTGGTTATCAATGCGAACCGTAACCGCACCCCAACAATAAAAGTCAAGGGACAGATAATGACAATGATGACATCAACTGAAGTCACTGTTCATTGTGGTAGTCACTAGTAAAAATTATTACCTATTATTTTACAAATAGAAAAAAATTACAGCAAGTCTTTTTTTTTCTTCTGTCTAATTAATAAGAATTACTTTCAGTAACTTACACATTTAATTTAATTAGCATGTCTATAAGCACCTTTAGTGTCAATGTGCCAAGCAAATTATTATCCAATACATTTTTTCTCAGGTCCTGCTGCCAAGATGAGCAGGGGAGATGACCAAGATGACGGTGGAGCCTCTGGAAGATCTGGAAGGGTAAGCTTGTAATATTATAGCTTGAACTGGTGTTTACATTTGTTTATTTTTGTATCTGTTCTTATAAACATATTAACATTTATTATTATTTATTTATTCATCCCATTTCCAGGCCATTGTTAATGAGGGTGTTGTGTGGCCAGATCAATGACCAATAAATTTTGTTTGTCCATCATAGTTGATGAGTACCATTTACGCTGAGGGCTTTGCTCTGGGGATGGTGAGGCATGAGCCCATAATGTTTGGCTACTAATTGGGCATGCTTTTGTAGCTGGTGCCTTTATGATTGGCTATTTCAACAACAATTACTCAGCTGATAGATACCAGTAGACTATTAAATTATTGTTATATTCTTGTCGAAAATGATATTTTCTCTTTACAACTGATACTGAAAAAAATTTATTTATATATAGTTCTGTGAGTTACAAATATAGTGGTGTAAATTACAAGTCATTAAATACCTCTAAAAAAGAATAAGAAAAAACAAACTTAGTTCTTAAAGAAACAAAATTGTGGTACAGATTTTAAAAAATGAACAAAAAACAAGCTGTTAAATATGAAACAAGAAATTGTCAACAACAAAATCCGCTTATACATTAAGCAGTTATTCTGATCCACTAGAGAATCCTTTTTCCTAGAATTGAATATTTCTTGTGTGTCTACCGAAGAGTTATCTTTTCTATTTCTTTAGGGATATCTAATTTAGTAGTTTTGCTGGAATGTACCTGATTCAGGAAGAAAAAAGATAGTTTTTTAAGTGTAATGCAGAAGGAGAAAAAAGTTTCATAAGAATTTAAGACTGTAGTCAGTACATGTGTAAAATGAAAGTGTGTATGTGACTAATACTTAAAATAAAACATTATTAAAAAAGAAACTCTCTGATAGCATTAACTTGTATTTTATTTTTTTAAGGTGAGAAAAAAATCTGCAAAGGTTCTTGAAATGGAAGAATTTGAACAAGTGGAAAAAACTCAACAAACCACAAAGAAAACCAAGACACCAAAACCGGCCAATTTAGAGGAAGCTGACGGGTCAGATAAAGTCAAGTCAGGAAAAAAAGCAAAATTAATCAAAACAGCTGATATTGAGTACACACCAGTCACAAGTAAAAAAAACAAATCCAGCTCACAGCTTTCCAAAGCTTTACAGTTGGCTCCACTACCAGTTGCCAGTTCAAAACAAGAGGTACATTGAGGGGCTTTTTAGATAACAAATTATACACAAGCTCATTAGGCTTATATTTTTATATACATATTTTAGCATCAAAAAGATAAAATGATTGTTATCATTTTTATTTGACTCAGTTTTTTTAAAGTTCATACTATTCCTGCTGGTATTTTTACAGTTAAACTTAATTAGTCATTTGAAATGTTTGAATACATAAAAACTCTATGCACCATTTGTAAGTTTGATTTCATTTAGGACTATGTCAAGTGCTTTGATATTTAATAAAGTTCCATGAGTTGAATATATATAATGTTGGATCTCATATGTATTGCAGAAATCAAAATCAATTTTTTTTTTACAGTATGCATTTTTAAGTTGAACAATTTTACAATATAAAATAATATCAATAGTTGACATGACCAGTAGATGGAATATTCAAGCAGATCCATTTTGTTTGTAGTTAAGCATTTTTGTTACATTTACAAACATCTCAAAATGTATTTTATCTAAGCAATACTGAAACCTAGTTATTTTATCTTATCTTATACATTTAAGATGTTACTTCAAGTGACTATAAGTATGCCCTATTTGTATCCATGTGTCCTTGAAGTGATGCATGTAAATCAGTGACTTAATCTTAAATCTAAGTCTTTGGCTTTTCTGGTTGATTCAGGCAATCTATTCCATCCTCTAAAGACACTGAGAAAGAAGGAGTCCTTGTAGTAGCATATAGAATAACATTCATCTCTTAAAGTCATTTTATTGTTCCTATTTTACCTCACCCACCTCCTTCTATATATAAAATTAAAAAAAACAAACAACTAAATATCTGTAAAGTGAATTTTAGTTCCATGAGTCAAGTTTTAACATGTTAAATCAATTGTATTAACTAAAGAAAATCTTTGCCTTTTTGTGTTTAGTCTCATCACAGTACTGACCAGCACAAAACAATCAAAACAGACTTAGGTAGTCCTAAGCAAACGACTGGTGTGAGCCCACAGGACCAGAAGAGTGTCATCAAATACCTGCTTAGCTCTCCATCTTCAGCTAAGGCAACTCCTGCTGCCACTAAGATATCTTCGAATGCCACTAGCAACATGTCTGACACTTCACCCTCTGAGCTTACCCCTAAAAAACCTAAAAAAACTAAAAAACCCAAGGCAGACAAAGGCACTGTGAAGGTGAAAGTAAAAAAAGAAAAATCAAACCCTGGGCCCACGATGGAAGAGCCTCCTCAGGGTCTAAAGATGAAAATATTTGCCAGCAGTGACCCAAACAGTGCCCAGGTCACACTTTCAACGCAGCCCAAACCCAAGAAGTCCAAGAAGCACAAGCAGCAGTCTCCAACTGTCACAGATCTAGCACAGACACCTAATTCAGATAGTTCCCCTCCTAGTGTCACAACAAAAAAATCATCAAAGAAAAATCTAACAAAAAAAGAGCGACTCATACAGGAAGCTATATCTGCAGCTAAACAAATGCCAAACTTGGCAACAATGGGTAGGTTTTGGATTGATTAAAACTTATACAATTTTGAGTATAATTTTCATATACAATATCTTTTTTTTTTCCAAATAATTTTTAATCGTCCATGACCAAACTACCTTCATGACTGTCCAAAACATAAGAAAAAATTAAAGGGAGATACAGAATTAGTGAAGATTTGACCTCACATCTTACCACTAGCTTAGAACTTAAAGTTTCTGAAATATGCTGTCTACACAAAAATTCAGACTCTTAATGTAGTACTTCAGGAGGCACGGTGGCTGAGTGGTATAGCACTTGACCCCCTAAACTGGGGGTCCTGGGTTAGAATAATGTTGAAGACTGGGTTTTTACATTTCCGGATCTTTAGGGCACCTCTGACTCCACCTAGCTGTAATGGGTACCTGACATTAGTTGGGGAAAGTAAATGTGATGGGCCATTGCCATTGTGCTGGTCACATGACACCCTGCTCGTTAACCATGGGCCACAGAAACAGATATTCTTTACACCATCTACCCAATATATTGCAACATCTGAAAGAGGAACTTTACTTTTTACTTACTTTTTCTCTCCTGAATGATGATACCATCGTTGATTTGACCCCATTACATTAACTTAATTTCTGGTTCGTAAACTTTAATATGTGTTATATAAAAAGGGCATACATTGATCTATACCAATTATAACATTTTCTGATTAAAAGAAAACCATTATTAAAGCTTAACCCTAGGCTAGTGAAATACAAATGGGAAAAATTAATAATTCCTTCTGAACATGGAAAATAATTACGGGTAGATAGAGTTAAATGCAGTACTTAAGTGCACACCTGAACCTGAGAGAAATGTAGAATGGAAAATAACATTCTGCTTAGTCTTTAGATATTTTAGAATCTCATAATTACCTAGTTCTAAAGTGCTTTGTTTTTATGTATTATTTTAATCACTTCCTTGTATAACTAAAAGGCTATGATCCTGCTATTATTTGTATTTGTTGAATGATTTATCTGTATAGCACTGTACTTAAAGTGCTATGCAATTATATGTATTAATTTGGATTTTATCTGTATATCTTTCAATGTCCTTGCTGTAATTAACTTTTGATGTATTGTCTTGTAGTGACATCACAGCAAAGTTTTTCAGCTAGCTCTGTGGCACAACCAGCTGTTTTTCCAACCAAAGTCAAGAAGAAAAAAATCAAGTCCAAACCTGTTATGTTGGAAATGTAAGTAAAGTTTCCCATCAGAAAATTACTTCTCGTTGGGTTAAAATGTAGTGTTTTAAAAGAAATACCCTCTATTTTTGTGCACATATGGCCTAAACTGGAGGCGTGGTGGCTGAGTGGTAAAGCACTTGGCTTCAGAACCGAG
Source organism: Biomphalaria glabrata (assembly GCF_947242115.1). Lineage (NCBI taxonomy): Eukaryota > Metazoa > Mollusca > Gastropoda > Planorbidae > Biomphalaria > Biomphalaria glabrata. The sequence continues at coordinate 14,012,792 of NC_074715.1, forward strand.
GTCTCGGGTTTGAATCCTGGTGAAGACTGACATTTTTAATTTCAGGATCATTGGGCGCCTCTGAGTCCACCAAGCCCTTATGGGTACCTGACATTAGTTGGGGAAAAGTAAAGGCGGTTGGTCATTGTGCTGGTACATGACACCCTCGTTAACCATAGGCCACAGAAACAGATGACCTTTATATCATCTGCCCTATAGACCACAAGGTCTGAAAGAGGAACTTTACTTTACTTTTTATGGCCTAAACTAAGAATATCTTATCACACTTTTTTTTACACGCCCTATAACAACTTATATATTTAATAATGGTAGAACTAAAAAATCACTTGAAATTAAGCCGATTTTTACTTTACTAAAAAAAACAACTTTTAACAAATATACCTACTGCTACCCTAAACCATTTTTAAACCAGAGTTTTATCTTTTTTGTTTTTAAAGTAAACATTTGATTCTTTTTAAATGTTAGCATTTATAAAGATTCACTGACTTCACCATCCCTTAGTCTGTTAGGGCACCATATATGATCTGTTGACAATCTTTCTTCATTCCTCTCTGTCTTTTGCCTTCATTAAATCTCTTTCAATGACAGGCCCATCAATATTTTAGCATTGTCTATCTCTTGCTTTCTCTGTTTATCTTTTGATTTGAAATAGACATTGTGTAAGAATTATATTGTCACCATTGTGTAAACATTACTTTGTTTATATTGTCAGCATCTTTTTCATAATTTTTACACATTTCACATAAAGGTCATGTAGATTAGAAAATGTTTAGGAGTAATATCAAGGCAGCAACTATTCTTTAAATTTCTGTTTGCCATAGAGATTCTCCAACAGATGAGCTTGACCATTCAGAGTTAATGGATGACGAGGATGATGATGATGATGATGACGATGAGATGAATTTGGTCATCTCTGAAAACGAGGGCAAGAAGAAGAAAACTCACACCAAAAAAAAAGGTTTCTAATAAATTCCATTTTATTTAGTTCATCACCTGCAAGCAAGAGCTAGCATTTTGATCTTGATATAAGGATAAATTTGGGATGTAGAGACTTAATAGTTTTAGGGTTTTGCTTCCAGAGGATGAGAGCTAGTCAGTAGTAAAATACTTTGAATGAAAGATGGAGGCCAGTAGTCAATATAAAATTTGACATTTCCTTCTGTTTACTAGCTGCTAATAAACTCCTGACATTTTAAAAAGTAAAAGTCATTGGTCATTTTGCTGACCAAAGATTTCCTCATTAATCATTGACTAGAGAAACTTTTGAAGATAATATCTTCTGTCTAAAGGATTGTTTCAATGGGAAATAGCTTTTGCTTGGCTTGTGTCACCTAATTAAAAACAAAGTAAATTAGGGGATAGGTTGCAGGTTCTGTTCTGTCCCTTCTCGTAGTCTGTTAGAACATTTGGGCACCACACATGATCTGCTTGCTTTAGTCTTAAACTTATGAATGAAAAATAATTCTTGACTCTACCTTTCCCCCTCCCCCCTTTCCTCTAGTGTAATTTTTTTTTTCTTTTTGTTTATGTATTGTTAAATATTAGCTCATTTTTGTTATATGGTTTATGTTTACAAAATATGATATTCTTTCTGACTGGAATTTTTCTTTTTGTAATTTTTTTAACTTAGCTTCCAAAGAGAAAACTGAATCCCTGTCCCCCAAGGTAGGAATTCCTTTTATTAGAATTTTTTTCATTACACTAAAAATAATTCTTCAAAAATTCATAATGTCATTGAACTAAATAAAACTGTATAAAGTTAATTTTATTTAACCTGAGAATTAAAAATGTCTCAAATTTTACAGCGAGACAAAAATGATGACAAAATGTCCAAGAGAGCGCCAACTGCATATATGTTGTTTTGCAACACTCACCGACCAACTATTGTGGATGAAAATCCTGGGATAGGTAAGAAATACACCTCCTTGTTTTCTTTTGTGTTTTTTTAATCTTTATTTTAATCCTTCCTGAGCCTGAATAATTGTTTTAGTTATCAGAAATGCTGATTAGGTTTGAAAATGACAAAAGTATTTAATTAAAGAATTTAAAAGTATAAACTGCTTATATAATAATAATAATCATTTGAAAACTTTCAAATTTATGTTTTTTTTTTCCAATAGTTGTTTAAATTTCATTTTTTAACATATTTAAGTAAATCGTAAAATTATAGTTAAAACAATGACCTGCATACTATTTCGTTAGTGTTGTTTTCATTATAAGGTTGTGCTCATCTTAAACTTTGAAGGAGCTTTTCATATTTCTATTTCCACACCAGAATTTGAATTGATATGTGTAAATATTTCTTGTTTTTAGCATTTTTGGTTACAATCTAAATATTTTCCGTATATCCCCAGAATTTGCAGCCATCAGTCGTAAACTTGGGGAGATGTGGCAGATGTTATCAAATAAACAAAAACTGGTAAATATCTTATACCATAGCTTCTTTCTGGATATTGCTTTGTTTGTGATATTGGCAAAAAAAAAAAAAGATTCAGAAATCTGTCAAATAAGATGTTTAGTTTGAAATTATTTCTAAATGACACAATACTGATGGAGTTAGTTTCTTTGTCCTCAAGAGGACTAGGTCTTAATTGAAAGAACTTTTACTTTTTTTTTTACTTTTACAGTAGAAAAAAAAAATCATTTCATACCAATTTGCATTAATATTAATTACATAATTTAGAATTTTAGAGTATTTTTAACAGGCATTAAATTTTGGCTAATTTCATAAGCACCCAGTAGATTCCTAATTCTAATATTATGCACTATAAATTAAAAAAACAACATTAAGCAATATGCCTTTTTGTTTCAGATTTCTATACTATTCCAAGTGCTATTATGATTATGGCATTGTTATTTTAAAATAGATGAGTCATTTAATAAACTTGCTTTTTTATGCCATTTGCTTTAATTTTAAAAAAAGGTATACAAGAGTTGTAGCTTATATACTTATAACAGCAAGAACTACATTGTAAAAATAAATGTTACTATTTCATATTAAAAATAAATTATTACTTTTTTTATATTAAAAATAAATTGTACTTTTTTATATGAAAAAAATAAATTGTTACTTTTTTATATGAAAAAATAATTACTTTTTTTTTTTACTGCTTAAAGCAATGGAGGAGAAAAGCTCAAAGGAGACGCAAAAAGTCTAATTTAATATCTACTGGGAAAATAGGGAAGGAATCTTACAGCCTACCTCAAATTTCATTTGGTGCTGCCACTTCTACTCCAGTCAACAAGATATCCACACTTATACACAAAGCACAGAGGCTGAGTCCAGAAGAAGTTCCTTTAAGTCCAACAAAAGCTGGAGATCAGGTAAAGTCTTAAAATCTTTAACGGCTGTAAGGTGAAAGACTAGGACATTAGCTTAGTTAAAATTGGAAATATCCTTGTTACTATTAGTTACCTTTTACTATGGTTTTACTATCTTTATTTTGTTAGCTATTATTTAGAAGGGAGTGGTTAGGAGCTATAAATTCTGAATCTGAATCCAAATAAAGGCTGTTATAAGTTAAAACTTTCTTTTGGATGTACTGCCTTGAAATCAGTTGGATATGGATGATATTACTTGTATTCTTCTTACCTTGGCGCTTTTTGTCTTCTTTACTTTATTGTATTGACTGGATGGTGGAAACTTTCTGACATTTTTCATTTTTCAATTTACACACCTTTGGAAGTACCCAAGTCTTCAGTTAGGCCATGGCCTGCTGAATAATTCTACCATCTCACCTCTTTTTAATTGCTTAAAACATGCTTTAAAATAAATGTTTTTTTCTTCAGAATTTAAGTATCGAGCCTATAGATGTGGCAGCTCATCTGAAACTGTTGGGTGAATCACTTAGTATTATTGGAATGAGGCTTCAAGAGCATAAGGTAACTGTACTGATAATCTGTTCATGAGTGGAATGGCTTAGGTGATTCTAAAAGTCATTACAAGTTCTTTAATCTCTTGTGTGGGTTGAGGAACCAGTGTTGACTTATTGATTATATTTAGCCATCCCATGTCCTCATTGTCTGAGTTCATTTTAGTGTTTCAGTATAATCACAGCACAATCAGCAAGTTATCTTTTTATTGAAAGCTGTATTTTACCAATAAAGTGCGCTGGGGTTTTTTTTATATTGTGTGATAGAGGCTGAGAGGCCAAAACCACTTGATTACAGTTTGGCCACCTAACAAGGGGACTCAAGTTCAAATCCTGCCTCGAGCAGAGTTGTGTTTGCTGAACATCTAAAGGTATCATGGAAACATTCTTCCAGATACTGTTTCCCCCTGGCCCTCACTGGTCAACAAGAGATTGAACCATAGTGCACTAAAAGCAAGTTTAAAAAAAAATTGTTTAATCGGCTGGTTATCTTATTATGTATGTTCTTTAACAATTTTCTTTTTGCTACCCTTTTATAACTATTCTGAATATCCAAGATCAATATCACTACCACCTACCACTGCTTTGTAGTGTATCAAACAAACCTGTTAGTTTATAACTGAGTGTCATTGCTGTACAAAGGACAAAACAGTTTTAGTATGCCATCAAATCTTGTCATTTTAAGTTATACATTTAAAAAAAACTGCACTCTGTGTACTGGTGTAATTTGTTTTGCATCACAGTAGAATTGTAGTACATCCTAGCTAATTGTTTTCATTTGTTTCTTATACAGGGTATGATAGCAGTTCAAGGGAGCTTATCTGTTTTATTGGATTCCCTTATCTGTGCATGTGGACCTCTTTTGTGTCTGACCCAACAAGTACCTGGAATGGATGGTTGCTCACCTGCAGTACACAGTCAAACACTGGACAGTGTGGCTTATGTTATGCCAGGGCTCTAGTGTGGATAAACAAAGATGGTAATGGTGAGCATCTGTTGTGTAATATAGTTTGTTTCTGTGGATGGTGGCCATCACTTTTTTTGCAATAAGTTGCTTTGTTTTTCATGCATCCTATGTTGAGAAGTGTCTTTTTTTTTTTAATACAATTTATGCCTAATTGTATTTATTAAAGCATACACATTACAATTTAAGAAAACTTGTTATTTTTTGTTGTTGTTCTTACTAGGTTGATTGTGGTTGTTAAAGAGTTTGTTTTATATTTAACTGTTATATAAAAAAAAAATGAGAACAATAAAATAGGTAATTGCCAACTTATTTTGTATCTAGTTTCAACATCAGTATTTGTATCATGTACTAACCAGGAATATTGTAATAAGTGAATCCTAATAGTGCTTTGATACTTCAAAATAATAACCACTTATAGTGTATAGCAACCACTCCATTATTTTCTTGTATTAATCGTGCAACTTGATTTCAAAACATTTAGATAAAACAAAATGTAAAAATGATTATACATAGACAAACAAAAATTTTACTACATTGACAAACAAAGATAGTAAAATTTTAAATTGTATTTTATTAATTGAATAAACAGATCAGCTGAACGATGGGATATCAGATTAAATGTATGTATTCAATAATGTCATGATATTTATTAAATATTATTGAAACAATGCACTGTCTTATTGCATGAGGTTATATTAAGTCTTATCACAAGCCACCCTGACACAAGTTCAGAGATTGGCCTGGTTAAATACAATATATCACACAGAAAATTCTGTTGTCAGTAGACATAATTACACTGACAATTTCATTTCAATATATCCCCCGTTTTTTAACTTTTAAATACGACCAAAGTATTTTTACTTAACAGTCATTTAATTAAAAAGTACATTGATAAATAACTGCAGATATTAAATATACGAAAAGATACTCAACCTTATAGTACAAACAAAAATAAAACACTAACTTATGACTCATTTGCTCTGCGTAAAAACTAAATCTCATTACATTCAAGACCTTTCAGCTCTCCACACAGAAGAGTGTCTATAAATGTTATAACTTCAATGAAAATTGTCTTCCATTATGTCAATGAATGAATAATGTTTTTAAATACCACAAGCCTACATTCAAAATAATTAAATGGACTGAAAAGTTAACCAAATGGATTTGAATGCAGAGATATGAAGTTAGGGTTAGGGCAGGACATTTAAACCTGGAGCCAATGTGCACTGCTGGGTATATTAGATGTAGATTCAAAAATACTGATTGACATGAACTGTTAATGATCTTTATTCGAATCACTCTTTATCATCCTTATTTCTACACTTAAAAAGTTCTTAATAAAAACAAAACAAGTCTTCTAGAACATAATCTATATGGTAACAACTTGAAATGTCTTGAGTGAAAGAAACTTAAATAATCAGTAACATCGTTAGTATTCTAAGAAAATAAAATATAATTTGAGTGCGTAAATTTCGGGGAAGAGAAGGGGGACTTAGGAGCCTGTTGTGGTACAACTATCCACTATTTATTGTCAATATATTGATAAGGTCAATGATTATAGATAATGATAAGGTCAATGATTATAGATTTGCTAAGTCATGTGAACAAAATAGGAAGACAGAAAAATGTTGATAGAAATCATTGATGACATATGTAGTTTGTACAATTATACACTTATGTTTTATGAAAGGAATCTTTGATGACAATGTGAGTGGATCTTGATCTTATTTGAAGATTTTCAAACATGGAGGCAGATACAAAGTTTTTTGGTGTATCGGGTGTGCAGAATAAAGGAAGTGTAAAGACTCTGTTTTACAAAAGTTCTAGAATTATGTTTGTGCATTTATGTTTTTAGCTCTGCAGAATCAAATTTTCTAAACTCTTCTATTTGGTTGGCAACATTTAAGTTCAATTTAGTGTCCTTGACATTGTTTATTAAATAGTGAAAATCTCCAATAGGGAAATATGTAATTAATTTACTTTTTCAACTATAGATCTATGTATAACAAACAAAACAAACATTTTAACATAAAGTTGAATTAGAAATTCTAATTACAAGCTTAAGTATTAATAACCATATGAAAAAAAAAGTTTGGATGGGGTGCTGAGGTAACTTTAATTATGATACTCTGAATATATTTTGCATTTATATGACTATTCTAATTACCATTTTTTTTAGACAACACTACAATAAAACATCTGAATACTTGTTCTGAAATTGTCCATTATTTTAGCAAATGTGGCCAACAGAATTAGACTAGTTTTGACATTAAAAAAAAAAAAAAAAGCTTCTGTAAACTAATAGCCAGTTTTTAAAGCTAATATTTTAGTAATAACTAGGACCTAAACAGCAGACGTGGCCGATTTAGACTAGTTGTGTCATTAAAACAAAGCTTTTATAAACTATTTCTTAGCCATTTATAAAGCTTTTTTTTTATCCATGCTAGGGGGCAATTTTTTTTTGGTTTGATTTGGAAACTAACACATTTAAGTGAGTAAACCTCATTTTGAGTATTAAAAGTTCCACATGGCAGATGGTGCCAATTTAGGCTGTTTATCAAACCAATGGTTAAAAGAAGATTACAGAGTGACAGGTTGGATGATACAATTTTCTGGTAACATGAAATTTGACTGTGTTTACATCAACAAGTAGAAATTAGAGGCCCCTTTGATTAATTTACATTTAGTCTAACTACAACAAAACATAATTCATAATTATATTTATTGCACAACAGCTAATGTAATCAATTCTCCAATAAATCTGCTTATTTTAATAATGGCAAGAGGTCTTGGCAGATCTCTCCACAAAAGATCTACAAAAAACTTGACTTAAACTGAAGACTCAATCAAATTTTAATAAAATCTCTGTGTGAGTGTATATCCACGTTCATGTTTTTAAGAAAAGAAATCTTCATAACAAAAAAACAACAAAAATTAAAAACAAATACATATTATTGTAAGTCTGATATTGTTTTAAATATTTAAGACAATTTTACAAATATGCTCAATATCATATCACAGTTAAATATTATGCGTAATAAAATGTGGTTTAATAACACTGTTGCCAAGGGTTATATAATATTAGCAAAACCTGAATTCAAAGTTGATATTAATAGGCCTTAGTTGTTTGTTTTTTTTTTGTTCCAATTAATTAAGTTAAGGCTTAGATCAAGCTACAAAAGTTTATTTACAATCCTTTTCTAGTTATTGATATCATTCTTTTTTTCTGTGTTCAGCTTACAGTAATTTTCTCAGGTATTGTGCAAGCAGCTTGCTATTGATCACACTTTTGTAAACTTCTCTGGCCATTAAAAATATCACAAACCATGGTCCCTGAAAACACATTGTTAAAACTAAATATATTTCTCTCAGATTTTGTCGTCTTCAATATCTCTGTACAAGTAATTTTACGAAACAAAACCAAGAAAATAATTTAATAATTTAGAACAAAAGGTGTATGAACAAATCAGAGCAAGTCTTGTACAAACAAAACATGTCAATGCTTGTGAATCTCATGGATAAATAGGTTGTATAAAAAGAAAGTAAGTATAGGAATACTATCCATTCACTGCTAAATATCTTTTTAAACTCCAGAAACTACAGTGTGTTGCATTGCAGAATGACTGAGAATGTATACATTTATACTCCCTTTTTTCTTTTCTTCTCCACACCAAAACTTTCCTAAATGCAACTTGAGCTTTAACATACAATTTTAAACAAATCTTGTGCAATTTTAACGTTTTAAAACTATACTGTAGGCCTACATGTAGGACCAGTATTATATAACTGGATGGCTTAAAAAGCTCCCCCCCCCCTCATAAATAAACACGTATACCTCATTTTCCCTTTCGTACTCAACTACAAAAATAAGGTTGTAAGAGAAGCCTTTAAATAGGGCAACTTTAAGACGTAGACTATGTTTTTCTTGTTAGAATTTTTTTCCTAATCAAGTTGTAGTCCATATAGACAGAAGCAGCTAGCCAATGTAAAGCTAGATCTAAGTTTTAATCACTTAGGCAGTTAGGCTTACAAAAAGTTACATTATATGATATTTGGACGTTTTAACATAAAATTATTGCACTAGTTTCGTGGTCACTGACCTAGAATCTATTTGGTACATTTTCCAAATGTATTATTTCTAACCCTTTTTGTATTCATTCATGACTTTGCAAAGTGTGAGAACAGCTGCATTTTCCGTGTAAATTTTTTTTTCGCTGAAAACAAAGCATACAATTATCACGATAAAATATTGCTTTCATCTTTCTGTACATAAACAGTTTCTATAATCTAATATTCAATTAGAAATCTACATCTATAATAGTACTAAAAAAAAAGTTTCTGGTGCTTGGTTTTTCTACGCATGCAAACAGCATAATTTATGTATTATAAACTCAACACATTGTTATCCAGAATGATAAAAGAAAAATCTAGATCTAGTTCATTAACCCAAACAGAACTATCACAAAACTGGGTTCTTTCACAAATAAAAAAAATTCAAGCTTTTAAATTATGACGTCAGCAGCATTTTAAACTGCAGCGAATGCTTTTTTTTTTCTTCATTGAAAGAGAAAATAAACCAAGAGATAAACAAAAGTGGTGGGGGGAAAAAAGCAAAACATCCTTTTATACACGTAGTAGCAGTGTTTGAATGTCCATTCATTAAAAGATAACTCCCCCCCCCTCTATTTAGTTGTGTGTTGTTTCTTTTTTCCTTTTAATTTCTTTCCCTAATACATAACGAAGCAGAAGCAATGTTAGAATGTTTCATTATAAAGGCGAATAAAAGTAGCCATGGTTACATGTCAACAAAACCGACTGGATTCATAAAGCTCCATCACATGTTATTTGGCTATTTCATTAGAATTTACAAACATAGGCTAAAGTAAGAGAATATCTCGACCTAATTTACCAGAAACATCGTCTGCTGGCATTTAGCTAAAATATCGAGATCTATAAATATGCGGGCGTCAGCCACTTCGATTATTTTCCAATTAGTTGGCTACGTGTTCGGTCTCAATAATTTCAGTACCTATGTGGCTACAACACACAGCTCAAGCATGGGCGTAGCCAGGGGGGGGGGTTTAAGGCTAAAAACCACCTCTTCAATATAAAAAAGCAAATGACACACTAAAAATTCTATAATCGTAGCCATAGGGGGTTTTGAGTTTAACCCCCCCCCCCCACACCATTCAGCGGGGTTTGAAGCTCAAAACTCCACAAAGTTTTTAGTTTACCCCCCCCCCCCCGAAAGAATGATTTTGGCGATAAAACTTTTCGATATAAAATCTAAAGCAAACTACAGTTACCTAATTCCAAGAGCGCAGCCAAGAGAGGTTACACATTTCTATCAGTGGCTGGGTTCCATGAATAAAGTGCAGCGAATAGTCATCTACCTAAATTGAAAAACACTAAAAGTGGCTAAACAAAGATGGCTAAGACGAATGAGGTTTGCGGGGCATGTTCTCCGACTAAAAGAATCACGCATAATAAGAGTTGAATGGCATGTAGGCCATTACGAGGAAAGCACAAACAGGGACATCCTAGTAGGCCTACAACTTGGCGCCACACTTTCATGGAGGTCCTCAGAGCAGTTGGGAAGAGACTTCAGACATTGCCAGTGAGCAGCTTGTCGCCCAATGCACTGAACGACGCGGGAGTATCTACGTTAGTAAGAATAGCACATAAGGTTTTTGAAACAAAACTTTTTAATAGCAGGATACCTCAGAATATGCATTTGGTTGGCTTTCAATACCGTAAAAGGTGCTTGGATTATACACTGTAGATACCTCAGAATATGCTTTTTGTAGGCTTTCAATACCGGAAATAATGCTTAAAATTGGCGGCGGGGCTTGCTGGCAAGGGCAAGGGGTCTACAATTGTCCCACTAACTCCAAGAAGAACCTATTCTAGGGTACAATAAACGTCTTCCGAAAGAATGAAGGGTCAGAATGTAATAGAGATTAATTATGCTCCCCCCCCCCCCAAAAAAAAAAAAAAAAATCCTTGCTACGCCCATGAGTTCAAGGATTACCTCACACGTGCAGGGCTGGATTTAAGGGAGGTAAAAGCTGAATGCCCCCCCCCCCACAATAGAGATTTAAAAGAAATATCTTAATTTGGACGGGTCAGAAACTTTTAGTTTGTTTTCTTTTTCCTTTCGAGTTTATATTCTACTCCCCCTCCCCCCATTTTACCGACACTACTTTCAATCTTACAGTTGGTAACACTGTCGTGGTTATTGAGAAGTGTCCGCTTGTAGCGTGCTCCGTGTTCGTGATCTATTAATGCAGCACCGGATTTACGCGGCGCGTCAAGCCAAGGCCTTACTTTACCCTCCACAAACCCAAGAACAAAATTTTTGACTAAAACACAAAGGCCAAGAACAAAATATTTTTTTTTTAAATTAAAGCTTTTGAAAAAGTGAAGGGGGCTCCCCTTAGTCCTACTTAAATCAGAGTGTTGGAGATACACACAAACACTCATAAATAGGACTAGTGGAGATTCTCGCAATGAACTAAACAATATCAAGAACGCAAAATTGAATTTAAAATTTGCCGACTAGATCTAAAACTTAGAAATAGAAGATTTGATAAACTTAGATCTAAAGTGCACAAATAATATCCCTCGACCATAGACTTATATATACTGTATATACTATATATAATATATAAATCTATGCCCTCGACCTTGAAAACACATTGCACATTAACACCTCCTTTAGCTTGTACACCGGATACACCCAAAGCTTGCTATTTATAGATTTCCCGCCAAGCATGAAAATCTCCATATAGGCCTATACAGAGAGAAAGAGAGAGAGAAAAAAAAAAAGGAGGAGGAGGGGGGTGTGCCGAGATATTGATAAAGCATTAAGTTATTAATTTGTCAAATGTTCCTAAAGCTGATGAAATTGTGACAATGAATTGTTCAGGAAATAGAAAAGTTCGTGTTTACGATGCACTTTCATTTTTTTCTCGTCAGTAACGTTAATGTCTTTCATAAATGTTACAAGAGAGAATTATATCAATCAATGGGCTTGTGGTGGCAGAGTGGTAAAGCGCTTGGATCCCAAACCGAGGGGGTGCCGGGCTCCAATCTCGGTGTAGACTGGAATTTCGGGATTTTTAAGACGCCGCTGTGTACAGTTGGGGAAAAGTAATGGTGGTTGGTCGTTGTGCTGGCCACAGGACAACCTCGTTAACCGTTGGCCAAAGAAACAGATGACCTTTGGATTATCTGCCCGATCGCAAGGTCTGAAAGGGAAACTTTACTTTTTATATATCAATCAATAACTTGTAGAAGGCCACATATTACCGAAAGATCTAAATCTATTCAAAGATCTAAATCTATTCAAAGATCTAAATCTATTCAGCAAGGTAATTTTGTTTTAATCAACTTCAAGCTAAATTTGATGTTTGATATTTAATTAAACCTCCCCTTCCCACAACGAAATGTTTTCAAGGTAAGCCAAATGTGTACACTTCACTTATCATTCTCATCACGGACTATCTTCGGAGGATGGGTGATCGCAAGTTAAATAAATTGTCACACACACATACTTCATATGTGCCTGACTTCCTAACCCAGCGTCTCGAGTTCAAATCTGGTTAAAGTTTGGGATTTTGAATTCAGGATTTGTACACTGTTCCTGAATACACCCGTCTCTCTGAGAGATCTAACACTTGAGGAGGAAACTAAAGTCGGACGGACATTTTGCTGACCACGTGACGTTCAGTGTTGAACTTATGAATAAGATTTACATACTTTGCCCCAAAGACTACCAGCTCTGGTAAAGTTCCCTTTCAGACCTTGGGATCTATAAGGCATATAGTGTTTAGGTCTTGTTTCTTTGGTTTATGGTTAACAAGCAGGGTGTCATGTGGCCAGCACAACGACCAATCGCCTTTACTTTCCCCAATTAAAGTCAGGTACAATTAGAGTGGGGTGGTCTCAGGGGTGCCCTAAAAATCCTGAAATTCAAAATCCCAGAATACACCGAGATTGGAACCCAGGATCCAGGTCAGAAGCCAATGCTTAACCACTCAGCCACGGCACTCCACCAGGTCTCTAAGTGAAGGGAATTTCTAATGTGCGAGCTTTAGTTCTATTTATTGTGGAGCTGTGTGATTCTGTCAGAAGAATTAATAGACGTATGTCATGTCCCCTTGAAATCAAAATGAAACCAAAAGGTAAATAAAAAGTCTCAAGTTCTAATGCATAGAAAATTACCATAAAAATTCAATATGGAAAATAAATTAAAAGCACAGTTTAGAATTTTGGGCTATGTATTTTACCAAGGCAACAAGACAGCTAGAAGAATTCTTTTTTTTTTTTAAAAGAAATTCGGGAGAATAAATGAAGCAACTGAAAGGTATTAGTGTATTCCGTATACGAATTGGTATATGTTATGTTCATGAATATATGTGTAATCCATTTAGAAGTTCGTAGACGTTCGGTTCATGAATATGTCTCCATTACGTTTAGGAACTGTTAAGAGTTCTATTAATGAATTTGTAATCCGTTTAGAAATTGGTAAGTGTTCTGTTCATGAATTTGTTTGTAATCCGTTTAGGAATGGGTTAGTGTGCAGTTCATGGATTGTATTGTATTTTGTTTACGAATTGATAGGTATGCTATTGTGGTATATGTCACATAAGAAAAAAAAATTCTGAGTGCGCTATGATCTACCCTCTATTTTTTTAAAATTAACTCCGCCTATGATAATTTTAGAGCTTAGAATTGTTATTCTTGTTATAAAATTATATGCCTGCAGTTTCATGTCTAGACACTCCTGGCTTATAGACTACAGAGTTAAGTACAGCCGTAGACACTCCTGGCAGACGTCAATAGTTTTGACAGACTGTAGACACTCCAGTCGTCTGAGCTGAAATTCATCTTCATTATCCTACTTTGTAAACTACCAGTGTCACCACACAGCAATAACGTCTAAGAATATTCCGTTGAATTTTCCGCCATCTAGTTTCACACCATGTACGCACAATCTACTACCCCGAAAGCCTTGCACCAAGCGACACTGCATGCATTACAGATCCACTGAGGTCAAGGTTATCACTCTGATTCACAGTGCATCGCATAGCGCTCAACTATCTCTGGAGGATACAATGTCACAGCCCAGTGCAACCAGCTACATAGTATATACAGTATAAATATACACGAGTTTAAGTATGCATTACAGCCCTTCACATCACAAATGTATACTCCATTTGGTATCACATGAAACACAAAAAAATATTAGGATGTCTCTAGCAGCGTATGACCAAGCTGATCTTGGAGAACGATATCCCACAGCTTCGTATCACTAAAAACTTCTAACAATATATAATACACTATTTACTTCACAACTAGCTCGACCAGCATGCACAGCACACAGTTTCACATCAAAGCACACTTTCCCTTTAATTTGTCTCTACGCTTCTGTGACTTGGATTTATTGGTTTCCAGCTGCAGGCTGACGGCCCGGCGTTTTTCTAACTGCAGCAGCTCTTGAAAGAGTTCTTTGACGTTATGGTTCGTCTTGGCCGATGTCTCCAAGAATGCACAGTTCCAGCGCTTGGCTAACTCCGCCCCTTCCTGTATAGAACACTCGCGATTCACATCGTCACACTTATTACCCACAAGCATCACGGGAATGCCTTCAATGTCACCTTTCATCTCCACGATTTCGTCCCTAATAGGTTTGAGTTCCTCCAGTGACTGGCGGCTAGATATTGAATACACTAATATAAAGGCATGACCTTTGGAAATTGACAGGCGTTGCATGGCGGGAAACTGATGACTGCCAGTGGTGTCAGTTATCTGAAGAGTGCAAACTTGTTTATTGCAGCTGATCACCTGAAAGGACATGAAAGATGAAATATAAAACTGCTTAGATCTACTTATGTCTCTAATTTTTAACTAATTAGACCTAGTAATAAGGTTTCACATCGTGTCTTTTTTTACCAGATTTATCCCATGTACCCGTGGGTCTAAATATAAATCAACTAAATGGTTCCTGTGTGTCATGTATAAATCTATCGAATTGTCCCAATACATCTTTATATAAATTGTCCTTAGCAACGATAAATAAAAATGCATTCAAAGGAAGTTTAATTACATTAAAGTTTTTAACTTTAAAAGTGTCCGCCACAAAAGTCATGCATTATCTCGTTGTTGCATTCTTAGAGCCGGCACTGCAACGATGTTCATGAAGCATTTTCTATTACAAACTTGGTTTTAGGGTCTACGCATATAAGATTGCAAGGATCTCCTATTAACTTTTTGGTTCAACTCACTTCCCTAATGTAAATGTTCACAATTGTATATTCAAGGGACTCACCTGTCTATAAGTGTCCTCTATTGTGGGGATGTAGTTCTCTCGGAAGGTCCCCTTCACAAACCGAAGCACTAACGAACTTTTCCCAACGCCCCCTGCACCAAACACAACCACTCGATAATCGTTGGACTGCTCTGGCATGACTCTCAGACGAACAGAGCGGTCTTTAGGGATCTGAAATGTGTATTGGGAAGAAAAAATCATCGATACAAACACTAGGCCTACTACATCGGTACAAACACTAGGCCTACTTCATCGGTACAAACACTAGGCCTACTACATCGGTACAAACACTAGGCCTACTACATCGGTACAAACACTAGGCCTACTACATCGGTACAAACACTAGGCCTACTACATCGGTACAAACACTAGGCCTACTACATCGGTACAAACACTAGACCTACTACATCGGTACAAACACTAGGCCTACTACATCGTTACATAGGTACAAACACTAGGCCTACTACATCGGTACAAACACTAGGCCTACTACATCGGTACAAACACTAGGCCTACTACATCGGTACAAACACTAGGCCTACTACATCGGTACAAACACTAGACCTACTACATCGTTACATAGGTACAAACACTAGGCCTACTACATCGGTACAAACACTAGGCCTACTACATCGGTACAAACACTAGGCCTACTACATCGGTACAAACACTAGGCCTACTACATCGGTACAAACACTAGGCCTACTTCATCGGTACAAACACTAGGCCTACTATATCGGTACAAACATAAAGGAACAGGAAACCAAAAATAGAAAAACACATAATTATCTCTCGTTATCAACATATTTTTTTTTTCAAATCAATAGCGAAAGTTTTATAAATAAAGCCGGTCTATTACAAGTTTTAATATCATATCGTGTTTTTTTTGTTGTTTTTTATGGCCTCCTTCAGTCGTGAAGCGACTAAAGATCGTCTCATTAAAAACGAGATGAATGCCTGGGCATTAGGTGTGATCTGAACGATGTCGCCAACACATCAGTTCCCACTGTCCACGAAGCTGGTGTATCCAAAAAGAGTGACAAGAGCCGATACAGTTTGGATCAACGGCGTCGCAGGCTCTGCCAGGGTGTAGCACTGAGTGCTGCAAATTGCCTAAGGATTGCCGGCTCCTGATTTTTCGTCAGGGTTAATCCTCGAAGCCTTTCCCACGATTAGGTATAGCTGCAAGGCAGCAGAGGTTTGAATTCGGAGATTTCCTGAAAACGATGGCAATGGCTAACGAGCCTTCCTGGAATATCGAAGTGAAGAATGTCTTTGGTTTAGGCTTGTAGCGAAGAAGTTATTAGTAATTTTCTTCTTTCTGCGGACCCCCATACCCCTGGGGATCTGCAGACCACAGTTTGAGAGCCACTGATCTAATGGTCTTTTTTTTTATCACCATGTTAGTAATGATGCAGTGGTCTAATGGTATAACTTATGACCAAGGTTTTAGGCTACTGATGCAGTGGTCTAATGGCATGACTTGTCATTTATATACAATACAGACGTTACTTCAAAAAAAAAGAAGATGATTACGTCCTACGCGACATGCATGTATTGATGCAATGGTCTAATGCAGTGTTTCCCAAAAATGAGTTCCGCGGAACTCTATTGTTCCGCGAGGCCTGAATTAGGCCTACATGAGCTACTGG
This sequence comes from Biomphalaria glabrata, assembly GCF_947242115.1. Classification (NCBI taxonomy): domain Eukaryota; kingdom Metazoa; phylum Mollusca; class Gastropoda; family Planorbidae; genus Biomphalaria; species Biomphalaria glabrata. The sequence goes on from NC_074715.1 coordinate 14,029,616, forward strand.
AATAATTAACTGGTAGGCCCCCACGTGAATTAATTTCTCCCCCCCCCCAAAATAAGCAAAGTGTTCCGCTAAATAATCAGAATGTGCGAAGTGTTCCATTGTGGAAAACGTTTGGGAAACACTGGTCTAATGGTTTAACATATCACTATGCTAGTACTGAAGCAGTGGTCTCATGGTTTAACATATCCCTATGCTAGTACTGAAGCAGTGGTCTCATGGTTTAACATATCACTATGCTAGTACTGAAGCAGTGGTCTAATGGTTTAACATATCACTATGCTAGTACTGAAGCAGTGGTCTCATGGTTTAACATATCACTATGCTAGTACTGAAGCAGTGGTCTCATGGTTTAACATATCACTATGCTAGTACTGAAGCAGTGGTCTCATGGTTTAACATATCACTATGCTAGTATTGAAGCAGTGGTCTAATGGTTTAACATATCACTATGCTAGTATTGAAGCAGTGGTCTAATGGTTTAACATATCACTATGCTAGTACTGAAGCAGTGGTCTCATGGTTTAACATATCCCTATGCTAGTACTGAACCAGTGGCCTACTGCTTTAACATATCCCTATGCTAGTACTGAACCAGTGGCCTACTGCTTTAACATATCCCTATGCTAGTACTGAACCAGTGGCCTACTGCTTTAACATATCCCTATGCTAGTACTGAACCAGTGGCCTACTGCTTTAACATATCCCTATGCTAGTACTGAACCAGTGGCCTACTGCTTTAACATATCACTATTCTAGTAGGCCTACTGAACCAGTGGCCTACTGCTTTAACATATCCCTATGCTAGTACTGAACCAGTGGTCTGCTGCTTTAACATATCACTATTCTAGTAGGCCTACTGAACCAGTGGCCTACTGCTTTAACATATCCCTATGCTAGTACTGAACCAGTGGCCTACTGCTTTAACATATCCCTATGCTAGTACTGAACCAGTGGCCTACTGCTTTAACATATCACTATGCTAGTACTGAACCAGTGGCCTACTGCTTTAACATATCACTATGCTAGTACTGAAGCAGTGTAGCATAATATTTGTAGAATTGACTGAGTAGCTCAACGAGTAAACTCACCTCTATGTCAGTGTTGACGTTCATGCCCGTGCTCTTGGAGTTTGACCGTATCGCTCTCCCCGAGGCGGCCATGGTGTCTCAGCCTCTCACTCTGCTCCTCAGAACTGAAAGAGACGAGAGCCTATGCGAAGCCACGAGACGAACATAGTGGAAGTGTCAAGACCGAAACTTACTGGGGGCTCTGAAAAATACAAAATAAAAAGATTTGCTTTAAAATTCAAGCCAAAGTTGACGCAGATCTTCTGTATAGCTTCCTTGGTAATTAAATAACAAAAGTTCACCAGAAGAATTGAGAAACAATTTCTAGTTCAGTTCGGGGGTGGTTATAACGTAGTATAACGTGTCAAGGTAAAAATAGCACAAGGGAAATAACAATAATTTTTAACGTCGTAATAACGAGCATCCAGGAAATTCTCGAAATATTCTGACATTGGAAAGGGGAGGGTTATATGTACAAGTAAATTGTAAACTTCGGGTTTTGTTCTTCGTGTTGATTTGTATTTCTTACAGTTCATTTACATTGTGTTTACTGACATGAAATATTGAGTGTTTATATTTATTAGGAGACGTTAACGTGTTCAATTTTATAAAGTGAGTTTTTGTTTCGTTTATTTACATTTCATGATTCCCCGGCTTAGCTTGGTTATTGAACCATCGGACTATAGCCTGAAAATATTAGTTTGCGGAAACCATATAATACTAACGCAGTGGTTAATTTGTAAAGGGCTCGGTTTCCGAACTGAAGGTCCCGGGCTAGAATCCTAGTGAAAACTTTCTTTTTTTTTATTTTGGGATCTTAAGGGCGCCTCTGAGCTCACCCAGCTCTAATGGATACCTGACATTTAGTTGGGGAAAAGTAAAGGCGTCGTTTTGCTGGCCACATGACATCCTTGTTAACTGTAGGGCATCAAAAAAAAAAAAACATCTATACATCATATGCCCTATAGATCGCAAAGACTGAAAGGAGAATTTTGTTAACCACGCCATACCAGTTTTCTTACCAAGCTTATATCAACTCACTCCGTCTGTCTGTCTGGTACAAACATTAAACACGTTATTTCTCCCACTTCCCATTCTCGTATCAAGTTGTAACTTTGTACAGGTATTCAATGTACCTAGCAAAACACGATTTTAGATGGTTACAAAGACAGTTTGTGTGGAGACACAAACTTAAAATCGGCCCCCGAAGTGGTCCACCCAGGCAGCTAAAAAGGCAGGTTTCAATATTTTCAGAAAGAACATCAGAATGAAATTCTATCAAAGACAAATGACAGAGAAGAATGGAGAAAGAAGGTTGATGGATCTTGTGTGGTGCCCCAGCTTTCCACAGACCAAAGGATAGGTGAAAGTGAATGTGAAGTTAGATGTGAACCTGGCCTAACTAATGTCTTATAATGAGTATATAATTGCTCTAATTGTTTTGTAAAGGGTCAATCTCTTATTCAAATTCTCAAAAAAAAAAAATGCTTGCATATAAGTGATTTAAAAAATTAGATTTTCCGCTTTCAGAAAAGAAAAACGTAGCCGTTGCATCAGAACTTTGAATTGCCTAAAATATTATGATGTCGGATTTTCACTATCTTTCCTAGTTTACGAGATCTAAACGGGGCGGACAGACATTCCACACAAAACTAATAGCGTCTTTTCCCCTTTCGGGGGCCGCTAAAAATTAACAAATTAAATCTTATCTTATCTTATATAATACAGACGTTACTTCAAAAAAAGAAGATGATTACGTCCTACGCGTCATGCATAAATAGAGGGGATTAACTAATTTTGTTTGATATAGAAAAGGGAAATGAATCTTACAATATTGAGATGTATGTATCATACATGTAAATAGTACCAGGAAAAGGAAGAAAAGGTAGACAGAGAAAGCGATGGGGAGACAACATAAAAGAATGGCCTGCCATTGAAAGAGGATCTATCCTATGGGGCCGCTAAAAATACAGATTATTTGAGAATTTTTGGGGACAAACTTAGCCACTAGTACACAGAAGCCACGCTACTGCATAAATTACTGTGTAATTAATTTTGGACCTTTAAAAAATGAATATCTCCGCTTCTCCTAGATCTATTCCTACAATGATATATTTGGTACCCTTGGATTATTTTTTTTTTAAATTGTTTTCGTACAGCGCACCATTTATGCAAAATTTATGCCTATAGCAATGCTCCATCTTTGTGTAGGCTTACCATTGGGGGAGGGTGTAGGCCTACTTCGGAAATTGTTTCCATGCTGCCCCAACGAAAGTAAAAAAAAAATAAAATTACCTCCACATTAGTTTTTCATTTAAAAAGTAGGGGGGGGGGCCTCCATATAAAAAAAATATTTTTGACCTTAAAAAAAAAACTACTCCCAACTCAAAAGTCAACTGATTTATATCCCTTACAAAAGTATTCTGAAGTTAAAATGGGGAGTGGGGGAAATCAGACTACGGTACTCTATTGTTTCTGCTTCTTTTTTTTTTTTTTATTCCCCAGGAGTCCGCCAGCTTGACCACCCTGTCATTAATCGGAGAGGAAAAGAGGGGGGGAAAAACTGGAGCGAAATGTAATTCCAGACATTTTGCATCCGTCCACCAATTTTTACCTTTTCTTTTTTTCTATCAATCTCCGAGCAGACGATAATTGTTAGCCGCTAGAAGGCGGGCAAAGTCAGATTAAAAAACAAAAAGTATCGTAAGTCAATGAGACCGAACTACAAGACATATATAGATCTATATCTTATATGTAATCAATCGCACATTTAAAAAAAAAGATATAGCCTATATAACAAAAGACGTCTAGCACTAGATGTAAATCTAGACTCTATACTATTGCTAGATGTAAATCTACTCTATACTTTGCTAGATGAAGGCCTAAATTTAGACTCTATAGTACTATTGCCAAGAAGGACTAATCTAATATAGTTATCCATTGATATTTGTTGTATTAGATTCGCGTCACGTGACAATCAACGTGAGAGCAGACTGATTTTTTTTTCGTCTTTTTAACATTTTTGTCATAAATGTGGCTCTGACAATGAAAAGCGACGATGACAGTCCAATCCTATTATAATTTCCCCAGAAATCATTTTTAAAAAAATACATGAGTGCCAAGAATTAATAGCTCCTATTTAACTTAGTCTATGAAAGCAGAATCCAGAGGCGTATCTAAGGTAGGAGGAAAAAGGGGGAGGGTCCAAATTTGAGAATCCCCCCTCCCCCTTTAGTAGGGCAGGGCCTATTACTAAGCAAGTAACTTCAACCATATAAAAGGTAGTGTAATAACTGCAAACCTACTTTTGGGCCAACCTGAATATTTCTATATCCAAGGACTAAACGCACACAAAATATAATAATAATAATAACTTTATTTATAGAGAGCAGTTAACAAACAAATTGTAGGCTCAAGGCGCTGTGATAACATTACAAACACAAACACGAGCGCTGAAATGCCAAACTAATCCAAAAAAGTTTTAAACAGGTAGGTCTTAATGTTCTTCTTGAATATAGTGTACGTATATATAGAGTTGAAGCTAGGTGCTGAAACAAATGTGATACATACACATATTAAACATAGATGAATAGAAGCACCAGGGACCAAGTTTTTAAGAGAGAAAGTAGTGAATTAAAATGCTACGAAAATAAGGGAATGCGCCGGCCGAGGCTCGATATTTGCATACGGGCGAAATGACTCTGGACCAGAAGAATGTTTTATTTGGACATTCCGATGGTCTAGAGGTTAAGTTCGCTTAGTGCGTTATCGCTAGGCGGTGGTGTCGTTTCCAGAGTCACTGGTTCGAGCATTCCCTTATTTTCGTAGCATTTTAATTCACTACTTTCTCTCTTAAAAACTTGGTCCCTGGTGCTTCTATTCATCTATGTTTAATATATGAATGTAGAGTAGCATGTTGTCTGTCTGAGAGTGAATTCCAAAGCTTTAGTCCGTGCACTGAAAAAGCCCACAGACCGTATCAAGGATTAAAAAAAAATGAAAGTGAAATTTATCAAACTTTTCGGAATTACGTGCCCGGTTGATAATCTACTTGAAACCATCAATTAAATAACGACTACCTGTAGTCTTATGTCCCATTAAATGCCTACTATGCGCAAGAGAGGATCAACTTGTTTTAGTTAGATACAAGTTACTCTACTGCTTTCCATCAAACACATCCCATTAAATAGGATATGACGTCTTGGAAGCGCCTCTGATCATTGATAAAGGCTCAATAGACCTGATATCCTTGCCACGTCTCTTCTTATTCAACACATGTAATATGGAATCATCTTTTGTTTGTACTAAGAACATCTATCTATCCTGACCGTAATTAAGCCCAGTTTGTAACGAATGAATAGGCCTGTGTTGTTACTTCAAAAATGTGTGAATAGAACTTTACATAATTTCTCACAAATATAAATCTCATATTTAAATACAGAAATACATACAATATCCTCGAGTCTTGTACGATAGAAAATCTTACGACTATCAATATGCTGTCCGTCATTCAGTCCCACACACTTTTTTTTTCTTTTTTTTTTCCACGTTCTTCCTGTCTTTAAGCCCCGCCCCTTGAGATACACACTATTACATCATTTCCTGAATACAAACTCATCATTTCCGGAACACACATGCATTCCATAACAACCTTAACGTCAATTCTTAGTGTACTTTTATTTGATTAATATTGTATCTTTCTTCGCTCTACCGTTTCATATCAACAAAGGACTACGGACTGCTTTACGGCGGACATTATCATATCAAGAGTAGCGCATGGATCACTTAATGGCGGGCGTTTCATATCAACAAAGGTATGGAGATCAGTTTGTGACAGACGTTCCATATCAACAGAGGCCTATAGGATCACTTTTCGGTGGACGTTTTATATCAGCACAGTTGTACGGATCACTAAGTGGCAGGCGTTTCATATTAACACACAAAAAATCTTAATTGTAATGTTAGTTAATGTAATGTTATTCAATCTAAAAAATTTTGCGGGAAAAAAAAGATCATGGTTATAGTGCTGACAATCGCCCGTACCCAGCCGGTCGTATACACTTTGTTTTAAGTCAATGAGCATTGCGCAATGCCACCATTTTTGTTCCCTGAGTCCCAGAAGACAGTGTTTCTCAACACATGTTTTCCCCATTACCTCTTAACTAAATTTTATTTGCCACATAGGCCTACTATTTTGTCACCATCACGTGTGCTATTTTCATAGATAGAAACAGATCTATTCACTTCCCCTTTTTGGGGTATTCAGTCTACGAAATACGGAAGTATTAATTATTATAATAATAATCTATGTATTTTAAAAAATAGGTCAACATAATACTTTTTTTTTCACCTTTTTAGAACCTTACAACTTTAAGCAAAAAGTTTTGTTTTCAATTGTTTACTTTGTGAAATGTATCTTTTAATCTAGAGTACTTGACATTGATTATTCCGTCTGCTTATTTCAAAAACTCTGCTAATTTTTTGTTTCATTCCCCAAGAAGTCCATAATTAATGTGCAGAGACTTGGTTTCATTGGACTCGACAATTTAATGATAGTGGTGCGGCGGTGACACGCGTGTCAGAAAATTTATATGAACATTTATATGGCCTTCCGTGTTGAAAAAATCTGGCCGCCACTGGTCTAACTAGTAACATTGGAACTGGTCTGATAGACTCGTTTCTTCAGTACAAAGATTTCCTGTTCATTTGTCTACATTACACGGGGAAGTTGTCAGAAACAGTTCTCTCATGGCAGACACTGCCCTCTTTCTCGTAGTTTTGTTCTTGATTTGTTTTTGTCAAGCATATTTTTTCTTCCCCCCCCCCCCCCGTTACTATTTTTCTCGGCGTCCAGATTTTTTCTTTACAACACTTGCCAAAGCAACACATTAAAAACTTACGTAGCCTGCTATTCAACTATTGTCGAATATTTGTGATTAAATGTATGGATATATGCGGATATATTTCAAACAATAGATAAGATTAGATAAGATAATTGTATTGATCCAAATAAAGAGAAAATCAATTTGACTACAATGGTCCACCTCAGCATTGCCTCTATAACTAAAACAATATAGATTAAAAACACAGACAGCGTAAAAGAAACACGACACACACAGATGATGAGATGTAGATTGATAGAAAACATACGACAGATATTTTTTCTATTTTTTTTTTCTTATCTTAAGCTTGGTATTGACATGCAACTGTTACGATTATTTATAAAGACTATATGAGCCAATGGATGACTGGTCGTAAGGTATGCACGCTGGACTGTCATTCGGTCGTTTCGATGATCTTGGGTTCAAACCCTGCCCGCTGCCATCCCCCATTGGTCATAAGGGAGGTTTGACACTAGTATGTAGATTGTCTTCAACTCTGAAGAAACATCCGAAAAATTTTAAATTTTACAGACAGACAAACAATGAAGGTTAGGAAGACAACCATAACAAACACAAAGATACACATCATCATAACATTAGCTTCCAGTAATTGGGATTTTTGTCTTTAAAAAGCCGCACACTAGCTCGGCACTGGTGACTCTGAACTAGTTCCATTCAAACAAGATGTGAATTGTGGAAAAAACTAAAATCTGAACACAGACACACACTTGCAAAGATGCAAACCATACACGCACACACAAAGATACAAACAGGACACACACATAAAAAAGATGTGATCCAGACTTACACATAAAAAAGATGTGATCCAGACTTACACATACAACGATGCAAACCAGGCACACATACAAAGATGCAAACCAGACACACATACAAAGATGCAAACCAGACACACATACAACGATGCAAACCAGACATACATACAAAGATGCAAACCAGACATACATACAACGATGCAAACCAGACATACATACAAAGATGCAAACCAGGCACACATACAACGATGCAAACCAGGCACACATACAAAGATGCAAACCAGACACACATACAACGATGCAAACCAGACATACATACAAAGATGCAAACCAGACATACATACAAAGATGCAAACCAGGCACACATACAACGATGCAAACCAGACATACATACAAAGATGCAAACCAGGCATACATACAAAGATGCAAACCAGACACACATACAAAGATGCAAACCAGGCATACATACAAAGATGCAAACCAGACACACATACAACGATGCAAACCAGACATACATACAAAGATGCAAACCAGGCATACATACAAAGATGCAAACCAGGCACACATACAAAGATGCAAACCAGACACACATACAAAGATGCAAACCAGACACACATACAAAGATGCAAACCAGACACACATACAAAGATGCAAACCAGGCACACATACAAAGATGCAAACCAGACACACATACAAAGATGCAAACCAGACATACATACAAAGATGCAAACCAGACATACATACAAAGATACAAATCAGACATACACACACAAAGATGCGAACTTGACACACACATACAAAGAGGCAAACCACACACACTCATACAAAGATGCAAACCAGACACAAGCGTAGTTTTTTTTTTTTTTATAATTGACTAATAATTGAATACATTGAGTGCACACGTAAGTGTATGACAACTAAATGTTACTTCACATGCTATTAGTTCTTGATGCTTAAAGAGTTATTTTCTCTCTAGTTTTTTTTTTTTTTTCCATCAGACCCGTCTAACTACTGACCTACAAAAGATCACGCAAGGGGAATTAGAAAAATAAGAACAATAATGGAAAGAGATAATTAAATTTTAATTTGCAGACACTCGTTTCAGTCAATAAGGACTTGAATAATTCTTTGTCTGAAAGCTCTTTGTCTACAACTGAGCCGTGTCTCGGCGAAAAGAGAACATGTAACACCATGTTTCATTGGTGAAAGAGTTTGTATTTAGACAACTAGGCATTAAGACAACTAGGCATTAAGACAACTAGGCATTAAGACAACTAGGCATTAAGACTACTAGACGATTTATACGGATCCTTATCAGCAGGGGCGGACTGGCTATATGGCCATTCAGGCGAATGCCCAGTGGGCCAGTACCAAAGGGGTCGTAAGTGCCACCGAAAGAGCAGTATTGAATGACACTATGTATTAAATTGTTAAAGCTTTTTTTTTATATTCGCTTATAAAAGGGCCCTCTGTGTATCGTCTTAAAAAAATATCTGTCTAAAGTGTAATACTAATTTAATCAAACACATTTTCTGAAATAATGTTATAGCCTACATCCATAGACATTGCTACTAGTATGAGTCTTCCTTTTAGGGCCTACACACTTAGTCATTAAAAATCAGCATAAGGCCTATATTTCTTATAAAAATATAGAGCTCACTGTATGCATGTGTACAGTTATCGATACTCAAACCATAACGATTTTGAGGACAGGTATGCCTACATTTGGATGCCCATCAAATAATATGCAATTTATGCCTCTGATTGTATAGAAATGCCCGGGCTGATTTTGACACACAGTCCGACGCTGCTTCTCGGTGTAGTGTAGCCATCTTGTAAGTGTAGTGTTAATGGAGGTATTCAGCAAAGTGATATTCATCTTATGACGCATTGCATTTGTAGTCTTTACACACCAAACTCCTCGGCGAAATAACACAATATTTTCTTCACTACAATTTCACACTGCATGGATCTATACATGTCATTTAAAAATAATGTCATTGTCTTCGATTCCGAGGATTAAGGACGAGGGCAGGGTTTCACTTGACTACACGCAAAACCATTTGCGACCTGCGTATCATGCCCCATCTGACGCAGAGAAAGCCGTTGTCATCCCTTATTAATTAACAGGCACTTCCATTGAACCTCGCACCCAAACAATGTAATTCTTATTCTCCGCCGTGTTTCTTAAGAAAAGAAAATGCATCCTGGAAACTTTTTTTTTGTTCTTATGAATGTACACAGGGCCGGCCCTAACAGTTGCGGGGCCCTATGCCAAACGGATTGCGTGGGGCCCAGTCTGAGTAGGTATAGGGATAACAAGTGAAAATAAAGATTTAGTATTAGAAAATAAATTCGTCTTCGCATTTTATTAATTCTTTACTAAGTACAATATCACGATCAAATTTACTTTACGAGCCTTGCGTGTAGCGAAGTCATACAGTAGATCATCAAAATTCTGTTTCCTACATACATCAGGCTCAAAAAGCAATAGTAAGTATTGCCAAAGTGTTCAATCTATCTTCGTGAATTGTTCACCTCAAGTAATTGAATGAAGCCCCTATATGACAATTGTGTCTATTTTTCAGGATATTTTTTATGATTTCAGGAGATTTCCACGAGTCCGTGGAATCCTATAATATAAGTTATAATAATAATAAAATGTTCTTATTAACACTAACCTTTTGACCTGTACACCGGATACACCATAATGCTAACTATTGATATTTCTCCTGAATAGCGCGCACTAATAGGTTCAATCCTGGTGAAGAGTGGGATTTTTAATTTCGGGATCTTAGGGTGCTTCTGACTCCACACAGCTCTAATGGGTAACTGACATTGGTTGGGGGAAAAGTAAAGGCGGTTGGTCGTTGTGCTGACCACATAACACCCTCGTTAACCGTGGACCACGGAAACAGACGGCCTTTACATCGTCTGCCCTAATTGGTAAGAAAAATGTCTATTCAAAAGTGGTAAGCGGTAAAATATTTTTGTAAACTTTTAATCTACGTCATCTTAATAAAATGTGCAATAGTCTAAATATTCAACCATACGTTGACCGAGTCAACTTCACTGTTACAACGTGGAGGCGACTAATCATAATAGGGTAAAATAAAATTTCAACGATGTTTGAGAGTGTGTTTTCATTACAAAGGTGAAGGATACCAACAACACAAGTACAGATACAGCCTACACAATAAATTCATCTATATTGTATGTATCCATTTCAGAAATAGTGTTTAAAAGCATCTTATCTCGATTTTTTAAAAATGTTTGATTAGCCTTTTTATCCCTTTAATTTATCTTTGTTTCGTGGGTGTAAACGAGTGGGAGAAGACACTTTTTCACTTTTAAATATTTGGGTCATCGTTCTCAATTTTGGCAGTTTTTCTCTGTTTATACCACAATCAGACATTGAGTTATTGTCGTAAAACAGACTCTCTGTGCTGGTGGTGAACAAGGAGGACGTCTGTACCATTTGTGGAAAAAACTTAATTGATGATGGCAGTCGCGTAGCCAGTTTCTGGACATGACGTCATTGTCGCGCGATGCCAAAACAAGGTACTCTTCCAGCGACGTGGGCGTGTCCGTCATATTTGTGGCTAGCAGACGACAGCAAGAGAACGGAAATAAACCGGATGCTCCATTTAGAGTGTGAAGTTTTTAGCAACTGGAGTTTTAATCTGCTCTACGAATGATTCAATGTTTCTTGTGTTGAGTGAAATGTCAAATGAAAGCATGAGGTCCGGAATTACGACAGTGCTAGACTCTGCGATCTCTCATGGCCTCACCCTTAAATATGGCTCAACATTTAAAAAAAAAATATAACAAAATATGTATATTAAGTATAAAAAAAAACAAATATGGATGAGATTAAATTTTGAAGTATTCCATTCTTTCTTTACTAACATGACACAGTTTAAAGATGTATTCATATTATTAAATGCATTTATTTTGAATGTGAGTAGGAGCCTCAAGAAAAAAAAAAAAATTCCAGGCCCGGACCTCCACTAGCTAAAATACGACTCTGGGTAGAGTATATCTACTTAAAATGATGGAATTCTATAAATATTTCATTTCAATGTCCAAGAAACCCAACCTGGTACATTTACACTAGATGTCTATAAATGGATTTTATTTAAATATATAGGTCAAGGACAGCAAAATGAAAACTGAGCTTCCCTTGGCGCTGATACGTAGAGAGTATTAGAGTTCGCTTTCTTTCATAGCGACATTTTAATAGAAGAACTAGAGTCTGGAAACAAATGTTTTTGCGTTCTCCAAACGACTCTCGCCTAAAAACAATGTCATAATAAGCCTCCCACCTAATCTCTTTCCTGCCTTCAGCCAACTTGGTCCCTGATTACGTCATCCTTTAAGGGAAATATCCTTCATTCATCGTAGGCTTTGGATTAGTAAGGCTGACAAGAGTTACTGCCCGCTTTTAAAACAGCACATCCACACTCGCACTCTCTCACACACGCACATTACTAAATAAAAGGGAAAAAAAAATAGAAGTCGATCTATTACTGGTGAATGAGATCAAGTCCATTGTTACTTTTTTTTTTAAGTTGGTTTCATTAAAGTCTAGTTTAGAAAATTATAAAAAAAAAAAGTTTTATGATTTTCTGATTGAACGAAAATAGCATCGAGGTTAGCTCTATTTTTGTTACAGCCATCATTATGCTAGGTAGGAAAACTTTATCTAGGTTTATTTGTGGAATAGAAAGTAAGGATCACTGTATTTTTAATACATTTAGATGGCCATAACGTAAAAAAAAAGTCGTTTCGCTTCATTTTTACGGAAAAAATAAAAATATGGATGGATGATCAAGTAGGGAGCATTTTCCTAACTATATGGGAGGGGGGGAGGGGTCGACGTGTTGACAAGGGGGGCTGACTTTTTTTTTTCAAGAACAAAATATTTTGTATTTGATTACAAGCGTGTAAAAAACAACAACTGTATAACCAATGTTTTTAACAATTATAGCTACTTCGTTTCATCTTGATGTTTTCTCGAGAGGCCACAGCTATAAGATCGATACAAAAAGTACTTTTGAAGACAATTAAAAAGTTCTTCGCTAATACGATTCTAGAGTAAACCCTTCTTTCTTAAGTCAGAACGGTCTGAAATCTCCCAAATGACGTACCATCTTTCTATGGACGTCTTTTGCGTGAGTGAAACAGGAAGTCCAAAAAGACGCCTTGCTGAAAACAAGGATGACCATACAACGACCAAGCCCATTACAGTCGTACATGGTCAGCTGACTCGAATATCTCTCACGATTGGCCCGTACCACCCCTTCTAAATTTAACTTTAGTTGTATTCGAAAAATAGTGCGTTGTAGACGCCAGGAGAATACATTTCTGAATGCAGGAAAAGGCTTGTTACCGGGGCTCTTCCCCCGAACCAGTATGAGGGAATTTCTAGCTAGGCTAAAGAAAATAATGGGTCGCGAATGTAATTTTTGTTTTTAATCCGGGGCGGGGCGTCACAAGTAAAAGATTGAGAAACACTTCGTTAGGGTCTATATGGTGGATCTGTAAATACCGATGGGTTACTTTGACCTCGTTGAGTCAAGCGTGAATCAACAGAGTCAGTCTGATTGGTTGAATAATAGAGTCAGTCTGATTGGTTGAATAATAGAGTCACTCTGACTGGTTGAATAACTCTGCGGAGATGTTCTGTTTTATTATTGATGGGTTCTGCGGGGGGTTTAGACAGAGACCGATCAAACATTTACGACCAGGCATTTCATAGACTAATTCCTTCCATCCCTCCCCCACTCGCCAACACACACACACTCACGCACGGTTTTAAATGAATAGGTGTGGCTCTGTTTTATACAAGAGAAGTTGATAATTGATAAAAACACAATAACATTATAATTAAGATAACGAGAGACGGAACTGATGTTGATTATGGTTGAACCAGATGTCTCTTTTTCTTGTTCTACCTCCTGGCACCGATGCTTACAAAACAAATAACTGAAATATACAAAAGCAAACTCTCTTGTATTGAGTGAAATCGCATCAATTATTTCGAAGCAAACATAACACGGTGGCTTAAGTTGGTTTCCTGGTCTTGCGACTTTAACGCGTCTGCTATCTTGTATGTGGACGAAGATTTCCTAGGGGAGGGGGGGGGGGGGCGCACCTTTCAATCGCTAATACATCTCTTATATCTCTTATGATTGCGAGGCTTATCTCCCGTTACCTTAGTACATTTTTCCATATAGAACAAAATGAACTAATTACGACTACTTGATTGACTACTTGTTGTTGTTGTTGTTTTTATTTTTGATTCATGCGTTGTCATCGACAATGAATACTTGTACAAAATTTCAACTTGATCCGAGAATGGGAATTGGCAGAAAGGATTGTGTAAAAGATTGTGACCAGACTGACGCAGTGAGTTGATATAATAAAAAAATAGTGACGCGATAGAATATTTTCAGTTTGAAAGCGAATCCATTAATAGCAAGTTGTTGTGTTGTTGTTTTTCTAGTTTATCCGGTGTAGAGAATACGCAAGTATCAATAAAAGAAATATTGAAATAAACTATGTAATCCCCCCCCCCACTTTCAGCACTGTAGAATCTAATTTCTAAGCGCTCTCACTTGTAGCAGACAATTATTTGTTATTGTTTAGTTGGCAACACTGATCTTTCAATATGGCGTCCTTGACATTGTTTATTTGATCCAATTATCTCTGAATATCTCCAAATCCTCTTCTTTTCAGTTTCGTACATTTAACGTTTGGTTCCATTGCATCGCCACCTCATTTCTTCAAAACGCTTTCTCTTCTTTTTCATTCTCACTGCTTTTTTTTTTTGTTTGCTATATTCTAAAGAATGTAAATGGGATACTAAAAATCAACAAGTAAAGGAAGGGGACATTACTGTGATTTGCTTTTAGTGCGAACATCAACACTATCATAAACATGTACACATTACAACAGATGTGATGGTCTACGCTGGGCTGACAAGAGACAACTAGCAGATATTGCTATACAGACATCTTGGCACAGGATATAAAAAAAAAGGTGTATATGTGGATAAATTAAGGAAGACCTAGAGATGGGGGAAGACAGACAGAGGGAGAGGCAGAGAGAGAGCAATGTATAGGCAGACAGACCGAAAAATAGATAGATAGATAGATAGATAGTCAGACAGACAGATAGATAGATAGATTCAGATAAATGCGATAATAACATTACTAATTAACTAAATTGTATTACTTTGGCTTATATGAGTTAAATATTTTCACCTTTAGGCTAGCAGATAAACGAAATTGAAATTGATATTTAGGTCTTTACACAGACTGTTCAAATACGAATAAACCAAAGTATATAATAATAATAATATAGAAATTATTTCACACATTAGAACCTACTGATTAGTTTTCTCTTTGAATTCTCGTGTGTATTCTTGTTGATGGGGCTAGAAGACAATGTCGAATTGATCCCAACGTGAAAATAATCGTGCTCTTTTTGTTTCGTTCTCACGCAATTCAACTTTTTAACTTAGGGGTTAAGCACTTTAACAAACACAAAGTCATTCGGAATGGTCACTATGACAAAAGTGTGATATCCCAGCATACTCCAGGAATTCAACGAAAATTTATCCCAGTGAAAAAAAGAGAGAAGGCATGTTGTAGTTGGTCGAGTACCAAGCAGGCTCGAAACCACTCTCGAATAACTGCCGAGTACATTAATCAATGGTATCGCCACGATCGATCTTCACTAATGTATTAATCATTTCAGCGTCGACTTCCAGTTGGCTCCCGAAACCTGCCGATATAGCCTTGATCTTCCTTTCTATATATAAATTGACTAACACTGGACTACAAAACAAAGAGTCCAAGGAAACAAAGGAACAAATTGTCAAAAATATGTTTATCATCCAAATTTATATGTGTCTAAACGTGACTCTGTTACACATTCTCCTCGGACCATCCTTCACTCACACACCATAGACACACACGCAAGAGAAGAAGAAAAAAAAACGACTGGACAGCAGGCGAGAGGTGGCCCATTAAGTATCGATACCACGCGTTTTTTTTTGTATATATTTGTGTGTGTGAGTGTGCCTTGAGCTCGATACCGCCCCCCCCCCCCCCTATTTTATTGATCCTGAACATGGCTATCGGTGAGTGTTGGAGGAATGGGGACTGGGAACCTACAGTTGGCATATGTGTTCGCTTCTGGAATATTCATGACATGCCTACCCCCACCCCTTTTTTTCCCCACCGATTCGGCAGGGAGTGGGGGAGGGGGGGCATAAAGACCATGTTATACTGGGTACTTTGGGAGAATTCGGGAAAGAGAAAAAAATAATGCAAGGGAGGTAATAGGACGTCTGACCATGATATCAATGTAAACATGAAGGTCATCTGTTATGTTGTGAATGCAGGATCTTAGAAATATTATCCGTTGTTTTTTTATCGCTGACGTGACATATTATCATTGTTCTATTATATTTTAAGTGATTTTTATCATCACATAATGCCTCCATCAATAGTTACGTAATAAGTCATCAAGTATTGCATAATATTTAAATAAAAGACTGATTTCAAACGCACAGTTATTTGATATCTCTAAAAATGAATATGTAATTGGCAAACATTTCATATCAAACACGATAATACATCGTCACAGATCATGACATATTATTTCTAGAGTGACACATCCTCACATATTATCTCCCATGTGACATATTATCTCTAATGTGACACATCATCACATATTACCTTTCATGCGACACATCTTTATATAGTCTCAGATGCGACATGTCATCACATATATTCTCTGATGTGACATATTATCACAAGCAATCTCTGATACAATATATCATGACATATTACCCCTCATGTGACATATCATCATATAGTGTCTGTAATGTGACATATCATCACATAATGTCTCTGATATAACATATCATCATCACACATAGTCTCTATTGTGATACATGCTGTAGTCTTAATAGTTTCAGAGAGAAGTCAGCTTGAACACATGTCCAAATCAAGGACGCAATCATACTTCACAAACTACACTACCTTTATAACATCAATGTCACAATAGCACAAACAATCGCAAGTATTTCTCATCAACAAGTGGAGGCGCGTTGGCTGAGTGGCAAAGCACCTAGCTTCCGAGTGGTCCCGGGTTTGAATCCTGGTGAAGACTTGGATTTTCAATTTTCGGGGTCCCTCGAGTGCCTCTGAGTCCACCCAGCTCTAATGGGTACCTGACACTAGTTAAGGAAACGTAAAGGCGGTTGGCCGTTGTGCTGGCCACATCAAAGCCTCGTTGACCGTGAGCCACAGAAACAGATGACCTTAACATCATCTGCCCTAAAGGGGAAATTTACTTTTTTTTTTTACAGTACACGAAACTTTTCAATCTTTATAAACCATTGAAAGACTTATACAGACGAAATACAAATAAAATATAGTGACAAGCAGAAAATTATATCGGCTTGGATCAACAATCAATCAATCAATCAATCAATCAATCAATCAATCTATCTATCTATCTATCTATCTATCTATCTATCTATCTATCTATCTGTCTCTCTATCTCTCTCTCTCTCTCTATCTATCTATCTATCTATCTATCTATCTATCTATCTATCTATCTATCTATCTATCTATCTATCTATCTATCTATCTATCTATCTATCTGACTCTTTGTCTGCCTGTCTGTCTGCCTACCCGTCTATCTATCTATTTATCTATCAGTCTGTCTGTCAATTAGTTATTTGTAATTAATTATTTTTGTTTGAAATCGAAAATGGAAATAAATTCTACATTACCGATACATGTGAGTAAATGCGGAGTTCTTCCCACTAATTAAGCCAAGTTTCCTTTTTAAAGTTTTTTTAATACTTTGCTTGTTTTAACTTTTTTATCAAACTCACTCTAACGTTTCTGTTGACATTCACTGTATATGTTGACATTTACTATTGACATTTAATTTCTCATGACACCAACACTTCAATGCTTCCAGATGACTACGAGGAACCGTACACCATTTCATCAATTAAAATATTTTAACCTTACATGCATATTATATCAACTTTCTGGTGAACTCTGGGAAATAAATAGCTACAATTAGGCTAAAAATATAAGCCCTCCCTCCCGCCCAATCTCCCTCCCCCGAGTCACTTGTAAGAATAAAACTAGATCTATCCGCTTTGTCACCAACACCACGGAGAGCAGACGTCGAATGTCACGTGTTTCACAATGTCAGGGAAACCACTGGAATTACAACATGCGATCAAATGACTTAATTATTAGGTAAAAACATTGGCGAGGGATGAAGGTGAGAACTACCTCCGCATCCGCCCGGTCGAAAAGAAAAAATAAAAGTGTGTAATTCAATTCTGGAGACTTGCAGTGGCGAATAATAGC
Source organism: Biomphalaria glabrata (assembly GCF_947242115.1). Lineage (NCBI taxonomy): Eukaryota > Metazoa > Mollusca > Gastropoda > Planorbidae > Biomphalaria > Biomphalaria glabrata. The sequence continues at coordinate 14,047,750 of NC_074715.1, forward strand.
ATATTTGTGTTATATTCATCCGCGGAACTTTTTTTTTGTCTAGGAAAATGAAAAAATAACGAGAATATAGATTCAGCTGGTGTAAATATTGTAAATAAAGAATCTTTCGCCTAACTCCAGTGTTTCCCACACTTGTTCCTTAACGGAACACTTCGCACATTCTGAGTATTTAGCGGAACACTTTGTCTGTTTGTTTATTTTTTTTTAGACAGATTAATTCACTTGGTGGCCTAATAGTTAAATAATTATTCCAATAGTTCGTGGAACACCTATTCAGGCCTTGTGGAACACTAGGGTTCCGCGGAACAGAGTTTGGGAAACACTGCCTTACTCTTTAACTACAACCACATAAAAAAATTCCTTTTTAAAAAATAAAATAAAGCTTATCTTAGGGTAAGAATTCCGCACTTACAACTATATCATTCAAGAACTTCCCCATTTCGATCTCTACTAAATAATTATTTAGTAATAATTAATTAACTAATTTTTACATTTTTGATTGACTCATGTTTTGTTAGATATAATAAATGATTGTTTGAAGTTTCATTTGATCCGAGAATGGGTGTGGGAGACAACACCCAACATATTTAACGATATCTGCGTATACATGTACTGAAGGATTAGTTTCCCTTATGGATATTGATATCAAAGAAAATAGTTAAATAACAGTAATTAACTGACTTATTGGGTTTTTAAAAATTGATTCATGTTTTGCTTATGCCAATAAATAATTGTGCAAAGTTTCAACTTGATCCGAGAATAGATGTGGGAGAAAAAAACGTGTTCAAACTTTTTACCAGACAGACAGACAGAAGTGAGACAGAAAGACAGACAGAGTGAGTTGATATCAGTTTTGTTAAAATGTGTTGTTGTATTTTCTTATCAATTTGTCATACAACTTATCTTATAAATTGCAGACGTTATTTTTAAAGAGAAGATATACAGGGGGTTTTCACGTCAAATTTTAAGCAGATTAATTTATACTGAGTTTACCTTTCGTTTTGTCATATCCGGTTTACGTTCAATAAAATACATAGAAAAAGAAGAGAAAGTGATATTATACATCTGAACTCCTACAGTCAAAACTTAGCCAGATTACTTTGCAATTAGACAAACCGAAAATAAATATAAATATCTTAAAGACTGGAACAAAATCGTATCTTATATAATACAGACGTTACTTCAAAAAAAAGAAGATGATTACGTCCTACGCGTCATGTATTCAGTCATGCATATTAACCAATGACCTAAATTCTGCTAAGTCACTGGTTTTCCTGGCTAGCTCAGGCAACCCATTCCATGCTCTAATAGCACTAGGGAAGAAGGAGTATTTGTACAAATTTTTCCTAGTATATGGGATGAGGAATGTGCTTTTATCTTTGTGTCTTTCAGAGTATTTTATTAAATTTTGTTTTTGTATTTGAAGATTATGGTTCAGTGTTTTATGTATAATTGCTACTTTACTTTTGAGTCTTCTGTCCTAAAGGCTTTCTAAATTTAGTGATTTTACTAAAGGTGTTACTCTAGTCAAATGTGAATATTCGTGTGTTATGAATCTTACTGCTCTATTTTGTGTCTGTTCCAGTTTCTTAATGTTTTCTTGAGGGGTCCCAAACAGAGGATGCATATTCTATTATTGGCCTAACCAAGGTTAAATAACATTTTAGTTTTATGTTCTTATTTGATTTATAGACATTTCTTTTAATAAACCCTAATGCTTTGTTTTGATTTTTGATAGCTTCATCAATATGGAGATTCCATGATAGTTTTTCATTTATAATAACACCTAGGTATTTTGCGTTTTTAGTCTGTGTTACTGGTTTATAATGAATAAGATAAGTGGAATTAATTTGTTTTAGTTTTTTTTTTGTTACTCTTAATAACTGACATTTTTATGGGTGGAAAGACATGCTCCAATTTGATTCCAATTTCTGTAATTCATCTAATTCTCTTTGTAAAATTTCTGTATCTTGTGTACACACAGGACACGGATCACGGATATTTACAAAGTTATTCTGGCCCACAATTCGAAAACATCCTGGAATTGTTCAATTTAATAATAATATTGCGAAACTTTTTTTAAAAATCTGATAATAAGATCGACCTTCGATATTTCCGTTAACCTACTTCAAAAAAAAAAAAAAGATAATTGTATTTAACAAACTAAAAGGGTGTGGGAGAACTATAGCGCTCAAGATAAACCAATCTTTCGTCACAGTTGTTATTCAGTCGCGGCCTATCAATCTGAGAACAGGTAAATAGCAGAACTTGTTTGTTTCATACTTAATGCTAGGGCAGAGGTAGAATTACTTTTATAAAGGAGGCGGTGGCTGAGGGGTAAAGCGCCTGGCGTCCGAACTGGAGGGTCCAGGGTACGAATCCTGGTTTTTAAATTTCTGGATATTTAGGGCGCCTCTGAGTCTACCCAGCTCTAATGGGTACCTAACATTAGTTGGGGAAAGTGTAGGCGGTTGCTGGCCACAAGAAACCTTCGGTTAACCGCCGTCCACAGGAACAGATGATCTTTACACCATCTTTACACCATCTTTACACTATCTTTACACCATCTGCCCTAAAGACAGCAAGTCTGAAAGGGAAACTACTTTTTTTTTTAACTTTTATAAACTCTGTTAATGTAACATTAGTTTTTGCATTTGCTACTGTTTTAATGTATTTTGTTCATCTGACATTGTAAAATATTGAAGTCTAAATTTTACGATATTGAGGATTTTCATGAAACGGAGACAAATCTGTAAATAGCAGGATTTTTTTGGTGTATCCGTAGTACAGAATGCGGAAGTGCTGATAAGTTATCCATTTTTAAAACTTCGCACTTTTTAGCACCATAGAATCAAATTAATAATAAATTGCATAAACAAAGAGTAGAAAAATATGAACAACCTTTAGTCTGAAAATCTCCGATAGTGGAAACATTATAATGCCGACAAATAAATTGAGTGGGTTAAAAAAACAGACCTAGAAGGCTTTATTGCTCCTACCTTTATAGGTCCTTCTAGGCATGGTCCGCTGATCAAATTTTATAAGCAATGTGTTTATGATATTTGGATATATAGCATGTGTTGCCTTCACGAAGATACGAGGTGGTAGGTTTAAGAAATGTCAGCAGGTGGGAACGAAATGAATGTCGCAGAAAGCTACTGGGAGGGAAAAAATCCGTCACGGTCAAAATGTAAGTAAACAACAATGTTTCCATGGAAACTATATGTAAACAAACACGTTTCTAGGGAAACAAGAAGTAATTCAAATTATAAAAAAAAAAATTAACCAAAAATAATCATTAAAAAATAAGATCACCCAAAATTGCCTCCCCTATTCGAGCTTTCAAAATTTAATATTATTATGTTATTCAAAAAACATTGGCCATAAGTTCGCCATTCTCTTTCTCTCTCTCTCTGTCTGTCTGTCTGTCTGTCTCTCTCTCATTTTTCTAAGATTAGCCTTATCAATAATCTGTCGGAATACTAAACACTATTACTTTTAAGTCTGTTTCTTAATGGAAGCAACACTGTGAACGATATTAATCCACCGATCCAACTTCTTGTGTGACTAAAGAGGCCAATTCTTGATACACAGCTGCGGTCGCAGATTGGACATATGTGATCACCAGGCGCCGTTGCATTTTCTTTCATGGCATCTGCAATCCCAGACCCTTCCTTTATGCTCTTTATGTATCAGAACCTTGATAAATGACGACAAGACAATTGATTTAAAAAAAAAACGCAGTAACGCACTAAATTGATATTGAACCAGACAACAAACAAACAAAAACAAACAAGCAAACAAACAATGGCAAAGCTTTCAAACAAATAGATCTAATTGCTATCTAGTTCGATCAAATGAATTCTCTTGTTTAACTGATGCAGGTTGGATGAAAAGCTCTAAAGATTAACCTAGGTTTAGGGTTTTAACTTAAGTTAGTGTTTACAGTCAGGGCTGCGATCAGTTTAAAAATTAATAAAGTGGAATCAAGCTTTTTAAGGTTAGCGACATAATGAGAACTTATATCCCATAGAAGACAAAGGTTTTGTCTGCTTTTGGGGTGGCAAAATATGTAGGGCATATCAGGGTCTGCGATGTCACGCGAAATACTGCACTTTTATTTAATCTTCGGCCTTAAAGTCGAAATTTTAATATTTCTTATGCTCAGCTCACTGGAGAAGCGGATGGGGGGGGGGCGTTTGTGTGTGTGTGTGTGTGTGTAGAAATTACACATTGTGTAAATAATCTAAAAAACAATTAATATAAGCTAGTAGTTGACATTTTTATCTCGAACTGTGTCGCCCCTCCCTCTTCAGTAGATCTACAACAAATAATCATTAGTCATGAGTAAATGTAAAATGAATGGGGCGGTACCCGTTTTAGCCTTTCCATTCAACCTCTCCCCGTCTCTACAGTTAGCCAATAGATTGTGTTCATGGTATACACGTAATAGAAATCACCTTCAACCCCCCCCCCCCCCACTTCCCGCCTATTAAAAGAAGATTGTATAACACAAAAAGTCGATAGATCTCTATATCATAAGATACGCCAAGTGCGCTTGAACTTGGCTTGGCTTGGCCACCTAGAAGGGGGCTCGAGGTTCGACACCCGAATCGGGCAGAGTTGTGTTTACTGAGCACCTAAAGGTTAGAGCTTTTAGACTGTTCAGCAGAACATAGTTATTGGTAATGTGGCACCTTTGATGGAAGCGCTCGATGAACCTTCAATGTCTTCGATAGAGCACCCAGGTCTCGGAGCCATACAAAAAGTGTGGTAAGAACCATTGGAAAAGAACGTCAAACTAAACACGAGTTTAACCCAGAGTCTGACCCCCTGCCAGACAGAAAGGTGTATGCAAGGTGTACACCGTTCATTCAGGTCGATGAGAGGGGAGCACTTGTTCGCTTTTGCTGGCCTTAGGGTTCCCAAGTGCGATGCACAACTCTACACGACAATTTCAAATGGTGAGAAGCACTGCTTAAAAAAAAATTAATATTTTTTGTTGTTGTTGCTTGGTGAAGAGACCTATTCCACTATACTCTCATTTTGAGGCCACCAAAAGCACTGTTGGCCTTCGCGGGACTTCCTATGTTGCATCCCCTCACTTGCCTATTCAAACTATATCCACAATAGCAATGGCGACCCACATAACATTTGTACTAGAAAATACTGACACGAATGAATAATAGTGTTCAATGCTTCATTGACAGGACGGGGAGAATACCCCTCAATAGTAATGGGACAAAGAGAGTAAGACGGACAGACAGACAGACAGACGAAAGGACGAAAGTGCAGATAAGCCAGACAAGACAGCTACGTCATACCGACTTTGAGAGTAAACATACTTAGAGAAAAGAACTATTTGACATGTCAACGCGCGCCGCATCGTTGTGTCATAATGTCATATTTACCTGGATTTATTGTATCACTTCTCTGCCATCCCGTTCAAACAAAAAAAAAAAAAGAGAAAAGTAAGAAGCGATTGTCGCTAAGCGATGCCGTTAGTGAATCGATAGTCTGCCATAATGCAAACCAACGTTACAGAATTGCATGATAGCCAATAGAAGTGGGGATCGAATTTCGGCTACGGAGAAACCGAATAGGTTGAAAAGGATAGAAAGAGGACGCGTAGGGGCGTAGTTGGCCGTGGTGGGTAAAGGGGGCTCTCTTTTAAGGGTAAGAGAGCTTATTTCATGGCTAAACAAATGATTGAAATGATTAAACAAAGGATATTTTTTTAAAGCATATTACCACTTAGTTGCAAACAAAAGGTAAATAGCGCCTCGGATATTCGTATTTAAATATAACATTAATAAATCATTTTTGATCCTAAAGCAGCAACATAAACATCTTTAATAAAGTCAACCAGGGGCGGACTGGGTGTCAAAATTGGTCCGAGCATTTCTCTACCATCCTGCCCATAATTTGTATATCATATGATGGGCATCCAATTGTACCTGTCCTCAAAATCATGATGTTAAGTTTGATAAAGTACCCCTTTCAGACCTTGTGATCTCTGTTTTTTGTGGCCCACGGTTTTGAGGGTGTCATATGGCCAGCACAACGACTAACCATCTTCACTTTTCCCCCAACTAATGTCAGGTACCCATTAGAGCTGGGTGGATCGATAAATTAAAAATCTCAGTCTTCACCAGGATTTGAACACGGGACCCCTCAGTTTGTAAGCCAAGATTTTGCACTAGCCATCACGCCTCTTGTCTACGGGTGTAGGCTGATACATTAGTTAGGAGAATGTGTTAGATTAAATTAGTATTACACTATAGAGTCTTTAAACAGATTTACATACATTAGTTAGGATAAGGTGTTAGATTAAATTAGTATTACACTATAGAGTCTTTAAACAGATTTACATACATTAGTTAGGATAAGGTGTTAGATTAAATTAGTATTACACTATAGAGTCTTTTACAAGATTTTTTTTAAAACGACGCTCAAAGGGTCACTTTTATAAGAGAATATTATAAAACCTTTAACAATTCAATAGTGTCATAATGGCATCCATGCGGCACTTTCGGTGGCCCTTTGAGTACCGACCCACCGCTCCTTTGACCGAATTCCCATATAGCCAGTCCGTTGACAGCATCAACGCCGTCAATAGCATCACACATCATCATGTGTAAAATCTTCCTACAAGTTTCAATTTCTAAGTTTGGACTTCCATTTTCAACTCAACTGTGAGATTCTGTCATGCGGTTTCTTTAAATTATGCCTCGTAACCCCCTCTTCTTAAGCATTATTATAGAAGAGTGTTAACATACACGAGCAATGCCCGCAGACAGACTTCATAAAACCATACATTATAGGTTATTACAGTATTTGCACGCTTAAATAAACAAAAAAAGGCACGAGCTGGCTCGAAAAGTGCAAGAGCTTCAATACTACTACCATGCTACTACTACTACTAAGAAAATACTACTTCTTTAATAAGACATTATCTTCATGATCAAAGTTTTACTTTACTTAATATGGGGATTTAGATTTACCTTTTATATAAATTTCAAAACTTAATAACTGCTTAATGTTATGTGCTGATGGGTAAAGCGCTTGGCTTCCGAACGGGGGTCTTAGGTTTGAATCCTGATGAAGACTGGGATTTGGGCACCTCTGAGTCCACCCAGTTCTAATGGTACCTGACATTAGTTGGGAAGAAGTAAAAGCGGCGGGTGGTTGTGCTGGCCACATGTCATTCTCGTTAACCGTGGGTCACAGAAATAGATGATCTTTTTACATCATCTGCCTTATAGATCGCATGGTTTGAAAGGGGAACTTTACTTTTAATGAAATGTTAATTATGTTAGTTAAAGATCAAAAAGCTAAACTTATATATGGATATAATTTTAGCTTTTGACATTTAACCAGAGTAACATAATTAACATGACATTAAGTAGTTATTAAGTTTTTGAAATTTTTGGGTTATTTCAATAATTGTAATTTTATGAATAAAAAAATACGATTAAAAATAGTTTTATGATTTGATGTATTGTTTAGCAAAACAATCTGTGTCATAATTTGAACACATATATTTTAATAGCAATACAATCTGTGTCATAAATTGAACACACATATTTAATGTTCAATACAAGTTGGGAATATTTTAATGACAATAGTGTGATAATTGGGACACACCATTAAAAATCTTCATATCCATTACGTTAAAATATATTGATTGTGTACACGGTTAAGGTAGTTATTAGGGCCCATGGAGTAGTATCTGTGCAAAGAAAAAACGTTTTGAGTCATAATTAAGCCACATCCTATAATTTGATGTTAAGACTCGATGTTTTGGTTTGTTAACTGTAGAAACTGTGACCTACCTGAAACATTCGCGGCGTGTTCCATGAGAAAACCGGTGTCTCCACAAAGAGAGCCCTAGAACACGACTGGATGGAATCAATCAAACTGTCTTCTACAAATGGACAACGACATATGGATATGTCACTCCGTGTGTTTGTTTGTGTGCGTGTGTGTGTTTGTCTGCGTTCACTACATCAGGAAGTGGGCGAGTAACACACTGGCATTGGAAAAAGGGGGGGGGGTAAACATTAGGTAAGGGGGTTGCATTGCAGTTTTATCAGCTCACGGCATCTCTCTCTTTTTCCCCCTCCCTTTTCTACAGACTTCTCCCGTCATGTATTTATATGATATGCATTCGACCCCTGGGGTCCAAACCACCTCCCTCTCCCTCCCTCCCCCTTTTCCTTTTCAGCCGCCTTCGTTACTCGCCACCCCCGCACTGAACTGGGAGGAGAGGCGGAATGCACCCGTCTACAGTTAGCCGTGAACTAGAGCGGCAGTGTTAAGTATCGAATATGAAGATTCCCTTCTCCCGGAGAGCATATCGATCCGCGTAGCCTCACGCAGGGTCGGTGATGGCCGTGGCGTGGTTTCCAGAGCTGCCTTTGGATCGATACAGCACTGTGTTTGTCTTGGAAACGCGCTTTCCTTCCGCTCGCATCTCTCTTCGACACAGCCAGATTTTTTTTTCTCTCTCCCTCTCTCTCTCTGTCTCGCCCCGCTATGTGCGCGCGCTGGCTAAAGTTGACACGGGTCACTTAAAACCAGTATTGGCTAACACCCGGCACTACGAGTCAGTGGAGGCAGTCAGACGGCGGTGACAGGAAGAGTTAAGTCCTACAGACCTCATTGACGTAGGTCACTGGAAGTCTACATCAACATCGGTAGCCGAAAGAAGAATATTTAGACCTACTACCTTACTCGGCCTTCACCTTTCCTAGGCGGACGTTTGCTTCCAATGCTTTTCAAGTCTGCGTTCTGTGGCTGTTTTTGACAATGACCATGATCTCCGAGGCCTTTGCACGTGGTGAGATTGACAGCAAGACTCGTCTGCGCTCTTCCATATTCACCCACGCTCTCCTCGCGAGGATTTTTTTTTTTTTGTCAGTGTGACTAGAGCTGTCTCCCATGGTGACTTTTTTTTTAGAGTTGTTTCCCATTGTGGCTATTTCATGGAGTTTCTTATTTTGACTCTTTCCTTGACTTTTTTCCCCAGTGTGACTCTTTCCTGAAGTTTCCAGGCGTGGCACTTCCAAGAGTCTTCTTTACTCGTTTCCCAGTGCGATTCTTTTCACAATATGGCTCTTCCTGAGTCGTTTCCCAAAGTCTAAGAGTGATTTCCCTGTGGAACTTTGGGACTCTTTTTTTCTGGGTAAAGCTCTTCTGCATCAGTACATGTGTATATGAAGATGCTCTTATGTGCGTCTCCTTGGGCTGATAGCTCGATAGCTGATCTATCAGCATTTCAGCTGTGCACCAGGCCCTAAAGAAGAGGGATTACAAGATGTCAATGTTGTACTGAAAATGGTCTGAATGATAACATAGGAACCTTCAGAAACGACTTTGCCTTATTTTGGAGATTGTTTGCATTCGTCAAGAATTTGTGTGCAAGTTGATATAATTTTGTTGTTATTTGGTTGCTTTTCTTCAGGTTTGAACCGAAATTCCCATCCAAGAAAGTAAGCGACTTAGAACCGAAATTCTCATCCAGGATAATTAGAGACAAAAACTATCTAAAACAAACATAAACACGTAAAATAAAGGCTTTGTTTTATCAGTCTCTTATGCCACTGACGTATAACTCTAAAGCGTTTTGCTTCATTCTACGCGTATTTTGTTATTCAGAGTACTAGATCCAGTGGCGTCACTTAGGGGGGGGGGGTGAGGACCACGCCGGGTGACACTAGCCCCAGTGAGGCCAGTGAATAGATCTAATATCTTTAAAAGGTTTAAATTGTTGACTTTTTAACTACTTGGCTGAAAATCGGATGTTGTATTATGTATAAGAGTGCGGCCTAAAAAAAAAACAAGTTTAAGAACTACAGTTATAAAAAGAGAAACCATTTTTGAAGAGAATATTGAAGTCAATAAATCCAAACCAAAAAAAAAAAGACACTACTCATACATTGACACACATTCTACATATGCGTCTTAAAATGTATAATGTGGTTAATGTGGATCTATGTAGGCCTATGCATGTCGGCCTATACCGATTGAGTATTAAAAACTTGTATTACAAAGCTTATATCGACTCACTCTGCATGGATGTACATAGACTATACACAATTTTCCTACACATTGTTTCTCCCACACCCATTCTTGGGTCAAGTAGAAAGTTTATACAAGTATTTGTTGTATATAACATGAATCAACTAAATGGACTAATTATTTTATATAAATATATTGAAAATTTTTGTTTGGTATCGAAAAGGAGAAATAAATGCTACTAGGTGAGAGATGTGGCTGTATGTGTAGATCTATTTCCCTTATTGCGTTTTCTACACGTTTTTTTTTCCAGCCCTTCCTATTCTCAAATCAAGTTGAGGCTCTGTATAAGTATTTATAGTTGATGGCAATACATGAAACATAAAAAATAACAAATTAGTTATTCAATTAGTGGTAATTAATAAATTTTGTTTAATCAAAAAAAGAGATTATACATGCAGTATTGAGATATGTGTTGCGTTCTATCCCTTAGATGAGCTTTGATTTGTCATCCATCCTCTGGGGAGAGTGAAATAATCACTCTTGCAAAGATTAGTAATCTTGTGTATTATTGAGATTGCTACCATGTATGGCCTAATTTTTTGTTTATAGGCTTAACCTTTTGTCACTCGTTATACTTACAAAATACAAAGTAATTCAAAATATGTAGGCCCATATATAACAATCACAAATATGAATAAAACGTTTCTAACTTAATATTTTCACTTGGTTCAGCGACTAAATAAATTCGAGTTAATTAATTCTAATAGGGATTTTAAAAAGTAAATTAACTCATTTTTTTTTAAATTAACAATTGTCTCCCTTACATATATAATTTTATAAATACTTTTTTTTTCACGTCCTCCCTTTTGTACAATACCTCTATTGAAGTCAGAACTTCGTGGAAGCTGGGTGGGTGGAGGTTGGAACCTGTACGCTGATCTCAAAAACGACTCTAACGATTTTCCTAGAAATGTAACATTTGCTGTATATTGTTGAGTAGAGAATTACTAGCTCGTTGACCATTCGGGGAAAATATCAGCTGTTAAATTTCTAGACAAATTTGGCTTTTGAACGAATAAAATATTTATCTTGAACGGAGTCACGGACTATAGGTCTTCGGGAGTTTCCGGACGTAGGCATCCGTCATTCAAGCAACAAGAGTATAATAAATTTATGTTCGGGAAAATTTTTCTCATCGTCTTCTAAGTCTTAGATCTAAAGGTCTATCATTGGAATAGTATTAAGTCTATACATTCGCTAAACCAAAATTCATTCTCCGAGGGGGAGGGGAGGGAATGGGGTAAAATCAAAAATATCATTCATTAGTTAATAAGAAAAAAATAATCGCTCTATAAGTTATATAAATGAGGTATAGTCTTTTTATAAAAAGTATTTTCTGTTTCTCTTGTTGTGGGTTTTTTCTATTTTATCTTAATGAACATAAAGTTTTTTATAGCCTAAACGATTTTTTAAAAGTTCTTTCTAGCATGTCATTTTTCTTTTCAAAAAGTATTCTAGTTATGAATAAAAACCTTGACCTAGACCTGCATATTTCCTAGAAATCAAATTTACTTCCTGTCTTCAACAAGGAAAACAAAACTCTAATGTTACTACGAAAGTATTCTGAAAGACATTTTTTAAAAATATGTTCCTACTAGCATTACCCGCCGGCTACGTCATTTGATTTATTCCCAGGCTCTTAGATTGTATATTTGGTCATGGATCCCCCTCCGTTCTTTTTTCTTACTTCTAACAATAATAATATGCAAATAAGCAATTTTCTTATTACGCACTGCAAATCGTATGCTCACATAATACTTAGAAAATAGTCATTCATACAATCTCTGAGTATTCTGGTGCTTGTCGGTCGGAATCACATAATACTTAGAAAATAGTTCTTCATAAAATCTCTGAGTATTCTGGCGCTTTTCGACCGGAATCCTTTTTCCTTATTGCATTTTTCGCATCGAACGTTCACATAAAATATTGGCCGAACGTATGCTACCCAAGTCCAAATGAAACGCTCTCCTAACATAATTTTAGACTATGAGTTATAGTTTGCTCGTTGAATTAGTCTTAGCGCTATGTTGGTTTTGGTCGGATCCCTTTTTTTTTTTTGTTATCACTGTGACGTAGTAACGCCCTTTCACCCCAAAAAATCCTACTATCTTTTTTTTTTTAACCTTTACCCTCGACGCTCAAAATAATAAAGTTATACCTACATGTCATTTTGTTTTTATTCCTTTGTACACATGTAACAATCTCGGATTCATATCACACACACACACGAACTAAAACAATTGTTAAAAATATTTCTAATCGTACAGATTTATTATTGTTAGTCTAGATCTATTACAAATTTAATTAAATGAGTGATGCAAACTAATTGATACAATTACACTTAATATAAGCTTTCTTCTTTTTTTTAAAATATTTTTCTTGTTTGTTTCATGCTTTCAAAAAAAAAAAAAAGATAACACAAGAAAGTAAAGAGCATCTGGGCTGCATGATAATCAAATAACATGAAAGTAAAGAGCATCTGGACTGCATGATAATCAAATAACATGAAAGTAAAGAGCATCTGGACTGCATGATAATCAAATAACATGAAAGTAAAGAGCAACTGGGATGTGTGATGCTTAAAAAAAACATGAAATAAAGGGCAAAATGGTTGCGTGATGATAAAAAAAAGAAGAAAAAAGGGGTAACTGGGATGTGTAATGATAAAAAAACAACAACATGAAAGTGAAGGAAAATTAGGATGTGTGATGATCAAATAATATGAAGGTAAAGGGCGACTAGGATGTGTGATGATCAAATAACATGAAGGTAAAGGGGGACTAGGATGTGTGATGATCAAATAACATGAAGGTAAAGGGGGACTAGGATGTGTGATGATCAAATAACATGAAGGTAAAGGGGGACTAGGATGTGTGATGATCAAATAACATGAAGGTAAAGGACGACTAGGATGTGTGATGATCAAATAACATGAAGGTAAAGGGCGACTAGGATGTGTGATGATCAAATAACATGAAGGTAAAGGGCGACTAGGATGTGTGATGATCAAATAACATGAAGGTAAAGGACGACTAGGATGTGTGATGATCAAATAACATGAAGGTAAAGGGCGACTAGGATGTGTGATGATCAAATAACATGAAGGTAAAGGGCAACTAAGATGGGTGATGATCAAATAACATGAAGGTAAAGGGCGACTAGGATGTGTGATGATCAAATAACAAATGAAAGCAAAGGGCAACTGAACATTACTTGATTCAACATTTGGGACATACAAATCTAATGTGTCCAATCGTCAACTATTAACCCTTACCTGCCTATTGAATTGTGAAAAATTAAAGTAAATTTGAGACAAAAAAGGAAGAGGCGGGGAAGTGGAGGGGACATACAAGAGTATTACATCATTTTATGATTGATATTTTATTGGGACTCCTAAAGAAAGATAACCTAGTGAGATGGGGAATAATTGGCAGAAGAAACTGATGACAAGATAATGGAGCAGATGTGATGTGACGTTCTGTTTTAATATCGCAAACAAAGAAAAGCTTCCGCCGTAGCAAGAGAGAGAGAGAGAGAGAAATTCAATACGCTCGCGGAAACTGTCGGGTGCAAGAGACACTTCGGACGCAGCAATTTACTTTGATGAGAACTTTCTGATTAGCAGCCACTGCGTCATCTCGTGCCTGGGGTCAGAGAAAGAACTAGAAGCTTAAATTATGGGAGCCAGATACATGTGCCTATTGGGAGACATCTAAAACTCATTTAAACAGATCAAATCTTCCATTCTCTTTTTACTTAAACTGGTGTTTTGGTTTGGAATTATCACGTAATATTTTTTAAAATCTGAACACCGTGAAATATTGCATTGTTTTCTTGTTTTTAAAAACAATAATGTAAAGAATTATTTACATGTTTATTTTATAATCTATAATCTGTACTCTATAGGTTTAGGGTCATGATGATTGCCTCTGATGTTAGTTGTTTTTTTTTTTTTTTTATTGTTCGAACTGGAAGAATACAAAATTCGTATTTTTAATCTTGTAGGATCAAGTTACTTATCTTATCTTATATAATACAGACGTTTCTTCAAAAAAAAAGCTGTTTTTTTTTTCGCAAGCTTGTCTTAATTTAGTTTCATTTAGACCTGTGATGTTCAGAGTCAGACATTGGCCTCATCAATCACTCTTTTGTTTCGCCCTAAAATGGCCTAAATTTAAAAACATTAGTACTCCTGCATGTGGAAAACTAGGCTTACGTACTTAAAATATAGCTAAAACGTTGTGGGTATTTTTAATAGTTCAGTAATGATACATAATGTTTAAATCATACAAATATATGAATTAAATATCAATGTGTGTGTTGGAGTAGTTCTTCTATGTGTTTCTATGTTTGTTTAACAATCCCATGATTTGTTGTTGTTGATTTGTTTTACTATTTTACTTACTTTATGGAACAGTATTTTACTACATTAAGTAGGCTAATACGTAGGGCTATAGTAGACCTATAGGAGGCGTGGTGGCTAGGCTATAGTAGACCTATAGGAGGCGTGGTGGCTAGGTTATAGTAGACCTATAGGAGGCGTGGTGGCTAGGTTATAGTAGACCTATAGGAGGTGTTGTGGCTAGGCTATAGTAGACCTATAGGAGGCGTGGTGGCTAGGTTATAGTAGACCTATAGGAGGCGTGGTGGCTAGGTTATAGTAGACCTATAGGAGGCGTGGTGGTTAGGTTATAGTAGACCTATAGGAGGCGTGGTGGTTAGGTTATAGTAGACCTATAGGAGGTGTGGTAGCTGTGGTGGCTAGGCTATAGTAGACCTATAGGAGGCGTGGTGGCTAGGTTATAGTAGACCTATAGGAGGCGTGGTGGCTAGGTTATAGTAGACCTATAGGAGGCGTGGTGGCTAGGCTATAGTAGACCTATAGGAGGCGTGGTGGCTAGGCTATAGTAGACCTATAGGAGGCGTGGTGGTTAGGTTATAGTAGACCTATAGGAGGCGTGGTGGCTAGGTTATAGTAGACCTATAGGAGGCGTGGTGGTTAGGTTATAGTAGACCTATAGGAGGCGTGGTGGCTAGGTTATAGTAGACCTATAGGAGGCGTGGTGGCTAGGTTATAGTAGACCTATAGGAGGCGTGGTGGCTAGGCTATAGTAGACCTATAGGAGGCGTGGTGGTTAGGCTATAGTAGACCTATAGGAGGCGTGGTGGTTAGGTTATAGTAGACCTATAGGAGGTGTGGTGGCTAGGTTATAGTAGACCTATAGGAGGCGTGGTGGCTAGGTTATAGTAGACCTATAGGAGGCGTGGTGGTTAGGTTATAGTAGACCTATAGGAGGCGTGGTGGCTAGGTTATAGTAGACCTATAGGAGGCGTGGTGGCTAGGTTATAGTAGACCTATAGGAGGCGTGGTGGCTAGGTTATAGTAGACCTATAGGAGGTGTTGTGGCTAGGCTATAGTAGACCTATAGGAGGCGTGGTGGCTAGGTTATAGTAGACCTATAGGAGGCGTGGTGGCTAGGTTATAGTAGACCTATAGGAGGCGTGGTGGCTAGGTTATAGTAGACCTATAGGAGGCGTGGTGGTTAGGTTATAGTAGACCTATAGGAGGCGTGGTGGTTAGGTTATAGTAGACCTATAGGAGGTGTGGTAGCTGTGGTGGCTAGGCTATAGTAGACCTATAGGAGGCGTGGTGGCTAGGTTATAGTAGACCTATAGGAGGCGTGGTGGCTAGGTTATAGTAGACCTATAGGAGGCGTGGTGGCTAGGCTATAGTAGACCTATAGGAGGCGTGGTGGCTAGGCTATAGTAGACCTATAGGAGGCGTGGTGGTTAGGTTATAGTAGACCTATAGGAGGCGTGGTGGCTTATTGCAAAGCGTTTTAGTTCTGAACAGAGGGTCACCGGTTTCGAAGACTGGAGATTTTTTATTTCGGGATCCTTAGTAAAAGCGGTTGGTCGTTGTGCTGGCCTTGCGACTCCCTCGTTAACCGTGGGCCACAGAAACAGATGACATCATCAGCCCCATAGATCGCATACTTTCATTTTAAATTACACTTGACCTATATTTTTACATAACTATGTAAATTTGTCATTGGTTTCTTGTATAGTTGTCTCCTGTAGGCATGGAAAAAAAATTAATACATATTGTTAAAATATCATTAGGCTTATTATTAAGAGTTAGGTCTTTGGTACAACACAAATGTAGTAAAAATGTATTTCTCGCGCCATGTAAAATTATACACACACCAGAGGCATAGTGAGCAGAACGTGACACCGGCGCAAGGTAGCCTACATTATTGGCGCCCCCCCCCTTTCCCATTTTCCATGAAAATCACATAGAAATAAAGGCTGCATGTGGTGCCCCTCCCTGAGGCATCGTGCCCCCTTACCCCTCACTACACCTCTCTCTCTCTCTCACACACACACACACACACAAAGTTGAGTATCTGAAAAAAAAAAAAAAAGATATGAAACAGACTACCAAATCGAATGGTAAAAATACAAGGCAGTGTGCGAAGGATGTTACCACATTAAGTCAATTTGGGACAAATTGATATTGAATAGAGCCACAGATTTCAACCATTTTAATCTTTTACTAAACTTAGGAAGAGGCTAGACAATTCTATAACTGGGAGGCTGCTGATTTATTTTTTTTTTATGTTTATTTTTTTAATGGATCTTAAATATTAATGAGTGAGAGAGACAGAGACAGAATATGTAATGTTTTGTGACACGTGTGGCATAGATTATTGTGTTGGCTGCCTCTTGTTACGTCAATTACAGGCATTGTACAGTATAATTGTGCTTTATTGTTGTTCATTGTCTCTACTGTCTCTATGGATGTTATCAGTCCGCATAACAGATGTAGGCAACGATTTCAAACACATGGGTACAAGCCCCCCTACCTCCCTCCCTTTCACTCCCCCCCCCCCATCCCGCCATCAGTAGCTCAGTTTGTTTTTTTTTATTTTAAAAGGTCAGGTAATGAAGGAGGAGGCTCTAGTAGATTGAGTTGTTTGAATCAACAAAAGAAAAAAACGGTGAGTGGGGGGGGGGGGGGGTAGTTATTTTGTACAATTTTGTTTTCAATAAACCAAAGTGGCAAGATGCTTATCTAATTTATAATGCAAACTGAACGTTGTCTCTACGTAAGGTGCCTGTGTGGAAGTTGTCTGTATGTAAGACATATCTAAGTAAGCCATCTATATGTAAGGTACCTCTATGAAGTATCTAAATGTAAGGTGTTTTTTATGTGATATCGCTATGTAAGGTATCTCTATGTAAATTGTCTTTATGTAAGATATCTCTAACTAAGGTATCTGTATGTAAGGTATCCGTATGTAAGTATGTTATGGTATCTCTAGGTATGCAATGTATCTATATGTAAGGTAATGGTGTCATTGGTGTGTAAGTATGCATGTAAGGTATATGTATGTAAGATATCTGTGTCCAATATGTCTGTATGTAAGGCATCTGTGTGTAAGGTGTCTGTATGTAAAGTTTCTCTATGTAAGGTGTCTTAATGTAATGTGTCTGCATGTAAATGTATGTTTGTAAGGTGTCTGTATGTAAAGTTTCTCTATGTAAGGTGTCTTAATGTAATGTGTCTGCATGTAAGTGTATGTTTGTAAGGTGTCTGTATGTATTTAAAAAAACTGTTGTGAAAATGTGAACTAGACTAAAAAAAATTCTCATTAGTTATGCGCAGAGAATTAATACGAGAGTTTATCTAGTAATAGTATTATATATATATATTACCCCTCTCCAAACATTTTAGATAAATTCCCTCTCTAGAAATTTTTTAAAATAAAAAAAAGTTACAGTTTGCTCCATTAATCTCCAGTCAAAGGACACAGAAGCATATGACATTACAAACAAATAGAAAGCGTCACGCACACACATACATAGATTTTGTCCCCCACAAATAGATATTTACATTGGCATATATTACACACACACAGACACACACTCATATATATATATATATATATATATATATATATATATATATATATATATATATATATATATATATATATATATATATCTTTTTGAGTCTTTTTGCTATAGATAAATAAGCCCCCCCCCCCATTTGAGACCTTTCGATCTATAGGGCAGATGATGTAAAGGTCATCTGATTCAGTGGTCTACGATTAACGAGGGTGTCATGTGGCCAGCACAACGACCAACCGCCTTTACTTTTCCCCAACTGATGTCAGGTACCCATTAGAGCTGGGTGGACTCAGAGGCGCCCATGGATCCCAAAATAAAAATCCCAATCTTCACCGGGATTCGAACCCGGGACCCTCGGTTCAGAAGCCAGGCGCTTACAGCTCAGCCACCGCTAAGACAATCAATTACTGGTATTATATATTACTTTGTTTGATATCGAAAAAGGGAAATGAATTGTACATATTGAGAATGCTCATAACGTTGCAAATGTGGAGTTATTCTCCTTAGATACGCTTTTTTTAACGTATTTTAAAAATATTTTGCTTGTTTCAATCTCTTCAAATTTTAGTTTCTCAGCCTGAATGTCTTGTATCTAAATTAGAGAGAGAGAGCTATACAATGTTATGACCGATTTAATCATTACATAAGTCCACGGACAATGCATCAAGGCTATCTATTAAAGTCTTTCTTATCTTATATAATACAGACGTTACTTCAAAAAAGAAGATGATTGCGTCCTAAGCGTCATGCATTTAGTCATGCATATTAACCAATGACTTAAATTCTGCCAAGTCACTGGTTTTCCTGGCTAGCTCAGGCAATCCATTCCATGCTCTAATAGCACTAGGGAAGAAGGAGTATTTGTACAAATTTGTCCTAGCATATGGGACGAGGAATGTGCCTTTATCTTTGTGTCTTTCAGAGTATTTTAATAAATTTTGTATTTGAAGATTATGGTTCAGTGTTTTATGTATTATTGCTACTTTACTTTTGAGCCTTCTGTCCTGAAGGCTTTCTAAATTTAGTGATTTTACTAAAGGTGTTACTCTAGTCAAATGTGAATATTCGTTTGTTATGAATCGCACTGCTCTATTTTGTGTCTGTTCTAGTTTCTTAATGTTTTCTTGAGTTGAGGGGTCCCAAACAGAGGATGCATATTCTATTATGTAACTGTTATATGTAGGCCTATAGGTCTTTTAGATTTTGAATTTCTTTAATTTACTTGAAGTTGAAATCTTTTGTAAACTGGTCTAGGGGTAGAAACATTAGCGGAGTGATGAAAGGAAATGCTCAAGTTAAACTCGAGATGTTATGTCATGAATAACTTTTCCGTCAATTTGTAACTCTGCAATTAACCTGTTTAGACTGGAAATCATCAAAAAGAACTTACCTTTGTTCGAGAAAAAAAGGAATGCTTAATTAATTATTTATGTAATAATCCCGTTGTTTCCCATCTGTGCTGAGATACATTCTTAGTCAAAGACTTTTTTTTAAAGACTGCGCATGTTGCCATTCGCAGTCACTATATAAGCCTACACGCAGTTGTTTACTATATATATAAGATAGGTCTATATGTGTGTTATTTATAAATCATGCAGGATCCAAGGCTGCATGTAATAAATATTTATAATGACATTAATGACATCACGGACAAGTTTTTTGGTCTACTCATAAATTATTGATTAGTTAAGATATCAGTTATTTATTTCATTATTATTATTTATTTCTACTTTATTCATATCATAGAAAGAACTCATATATTTGAACAGATCTAAATCTAGCTTTTCGACCATTCTGTTTGTCGGTGATGTTGTTGACATTTAATTGACAAGCCCACTTACAAAGATACGTAAAAATACTTCATTATGCCTTCCTCTGGCCACCTACCCAGTTCATTCATTTTCCTTAGAATTTCCCACGAGGGAATTCCAAGGGGTTGGAACGAGCATTATTACGAATTGACTTAGCTGCGCATGCGTATAACAATATTTTAACAGAAACACTTTGTGCTCTGCGCATGTTAAGGAAATCTCCTGGGTAGTGAAAAGTATCAGATGGATTCTCATGGCGGCTGCAAAAAGACACTGCCCATCTCGGACTCACAGTTTTAGGCTTGAAAGTGGAGCTGGAGCTCCTAGTCGTAAACAATTAAAACAAGTCGACAGCTTGTTAGATATAACAGCTAAAATTGTTGCCGAGAAAATACCATTTCAACGTATAGAACAGCAATATGATCGGATACCCGAGCCTGTTCAGAGCAAGATTGTGTTCTGGTCCTTTCCTCGCAATGAAAGGGATATTTACATGTATTCATCATATGCTAACTGTTCCAAAGAGCATTCGGAAAATCAAAAACTTCCATTCCACCAAGGTGTTCGGCTTCTCGAAAATGGTGCAGTTGCAAATGTGCTTCAGATAGGTAAAGTATGGAAAAAGTTGCTTTGTTTTCTTTCAATCGACATCCTGGCCTTCATAGCAGTCTAGCCTAGGCCTGGCAGGGTAGTCATCGATAATAATAATAATATCATTGTTGGGTACTGTGTCTGAGTAATTACCGATCAACTTCTTGCTTAGCTGCTCTGTTAACAACAGATCAAGGTCAACGTATGCTCTAGAGTCTTCTCATCTATGTTTAGTGTTAAAGAATAAAGTGACATTTTCCCGTAGCCTTAGGGCTTAGAAGATAGTATTGGAAGGAAGGGAAATTCTTTTTTTTTTACTTAACATTTTCTCTAGCTAAAGTTAGTTACTGCTAGTTATAGATCTAAATATTATATTCTAAATCTATAGAAAGTGAGATTAGAGATCTAAATAGTTTTTAATGTTTATTTTCAACTCTAGTATACTCTAGATTATTTAGGCTTTCTAGACTCTGGAGTAGATCTCATTATAATTTTACTTAAGCCTATAAAAATAATATTATTCCAGGATTGCTGGTTTATCAAACCTAAACCTACAAGATTTTCTTTTTCAGTTTCAACATCAGGCAACTAGATTTTCTTAAAACTGTCTGAATATTGTGTTACTTTTAGTGATACCAATGTCATGCCCACAGTTCTACACTAGTTGTCTTAGAGACTTAGATGAGACATTTTAATCTATAGATTAAAAATAAAAATTGGAGATTAGTCTGAATTGTATTCCACAAACAAGAGTAATTCAATTCTAACTATTGTACGCTAGTACAAGCTATGTTTCAACACTTAGATATCTTCTAAGTCACACTATGGTGGCTAGCTAAACTGTGATGTTGTTTCCATAGACAGAAATATAAAGCCTTAAATAGAAATCAGTTACTTACAATGGCATAGTATGAACTTAAAAAAAAATATATCTAAGATTTGTCATATTAATTTTTTGTTCAAGGCACACTTAGGATCTGCTGTCATTAATAACCTCTCGTTGCTATATTTTACACTTATTCAAAGTTTATATAATATATGTTTTATTAAGTATGTGGCTGAGTGGTATACATTGCTTAGGTACCTATCTAGGGATCCTGAGTTAAGATCCTGACTTGAACTGAGTTGTGTTTGCTGAGTGCCTAAAGACAGCCTAGTTCAGAAGCCTTATCCCAGATACCCCTCTGCCCACATGTCCACAGAAGACATTGGTCCATAGCGCACTGAGCATGCTAAAGCATGAAAGATACACTATACAAAAGTAATTTAAAAAAAACAGGCTGGCCCAGTGAGCAAGAAGTTTTATAATGTGTGTTGATGAACTGTGGTGTCTTTATTTGCAAGGCTTTCAACCTGGGAATCCTTGTTTCCAAACCTGATCAAAATATTTATTAAAGTAAAGAAAGAAAGATTTGGGTCTACTGTTATTCTTATCCAGTTTTGACTTGTACAGTTTTTCAATCAAGTAGCTATGCATCTATGCTGGCTAATACTGTCTTTTTAATTGATTTTAGCTGCATAAATAAAATGCCCAGTCTTAAAGGAAACACTTGTATATAGATCAGATGTGTTACCATGTTTGAAAAGCTTGTCAGTGGTTCTTAGCTATGAGCTCAAGTTAAAGTAATAACTTTGCACTTGTAAACTCCAATGCAAAGAGCATCAGATAATGTAGACCTAAATGTTTGATTGTTCTTGCTATACCATCCTATCACTACTTCATATTGATGTTGGCTTATAATACTTATTATTGTAAGGGAAATTCTGCCCTTTTATCTATTGACACCATGTTCAAAACATAAATAAAAGTCTCATTTAAGACTCATAAGTCAAATCAGTCTTTCAAAATTGTTAAAAGCAACTGTTTCATGTATATATTTATGTCTTTTCTAATTCATAGTTATCCTTAAATTCAATCTACCACATTTAATGTAGTTGCTTTTGTGTGTATATGTTTTTTACCAGGGTTTCATCTAAGTGGATCAGTTACAGAACCTAGTAACCCTCTTCTGACTCAACCAGAGAAAGTTTATAAAGTTTCAATCAGTTTTGATAGGTAACTTTTGTTCTCTATATATGTAATGTGGATGAATTCTTAAGGGGGAAAGAAAAGATATAATTTGAATTTCTATTTTTTTATATTGAGAATACATAATATCTATTTAATGTTTACTTGATTGTTATCTATGTTTAGTATGTTTAAAAAAACAACTAAAATGACATTAATAGATAAATATTTGACATTAACATATATATAAATATACATATTTATTTTTCAAGGTTCCAAGTAAATAAATGTTGTAAAAAATTATTATTGGTTAAATAAATCTGTAGGTTTGTACACACAGTGTTTTTTATTTATTTAATTTAAAAAAATGTTTAAAGCTTTATGACTGAAATTTGATCAAAATGTGTACTCCATTGTTTTCCTTTTGTAATTATTTTGTATTAAACTGTGTAGGTGTAAAATAACATCAGTACAATGTGGCTGTGGAAACAAAGACATCTTTTGGTGTCAGCACGTGGTTGCTTTGTCCTTGTATCGCATTCGCAAAGCCAAAATTGTTCAATTGAGGGTACCAATATCAGGTATATGTTCACTGTGTGTATCTTAGTCCTAACTATAAATTAAAGATTTGTGCTGAAAGTTTTAGTTTTCGTGCATTTTCTCAGATTTGATCATTATCTTTGAAAACTATTAATCCATAAACAGAAACTCTACTCCAGATGTCCAGGGAACAGTTACAAAAATTTGCCCAGTATCTCATCACTGAGCACCACTCTGATGTCTTGCCAACAGCTCAAAAAATAGCAGATCAAATCTTGCAAGCTGAATCCGAAATAAACCTATTGCCAGGTAAACTGTTGAAACATTTATTTATGTTAAATGGTTTTAGACTGTTAAATTAAGGTATTAAATTTATCAATTAGTAGAAACTTGAGTAAAGAGAGCTTAATGAAAAAAATAATTAATTGTGAATACATTAGTCCTTATTATAAATTGTTAAATAATTAGAATAATAGTGATTTTAATTTATATTACACTATTAAAAAATGGAATGGTTAATTATAATAATGCTAGACTTGTTTCTGACAGCATATTATCCAAACACGATAGTATGTTACAATGATTGATCATATTGAAATATTTGTATTAAAGCAATCTGTATCTTCAACTCCCTATAAATGCAATTTAAGATCTACAAATAAGGATGCCTATCTTTTAGTAAAAACCCACATTATATTTTTATTCTGAAAATATGTCTGCACAAACACTTTTTCACTAGAATCTTTAAAATACAAAACTTGGAAATCTCTAACCTTAAAAAAACTTTATTTATGTCAAGTACAATACAACCATGGCTGTGCTATCATTAACCAGCTAGGTCCTTAAGCGCAGCTAGTCTAGTCAATATCTAAAAACAAGTGACATTAGATAGCTACAAAGACATTTTTTTATTACAGTTATAACAGGCTCATCAAATGTTGTGTCATGCTGAGTTGTGATAATTTGGGATGACAAAAAAAAAGCTGCTTTTAACAAGCCATGTACTTTTTATGAAATAAATTGGGCTTGCTTAATCTGTATAAATGTTTCTGATTCCAGGTGCACCTGACCCAACAGCTGGTGCATCTGTTGATGATGATAATTCTTGGCATCTGGATGAAGACCAAGTACGGGAGCAGGTCAGGACTTTTCTTTCTCAGGGAGGCTACACTGGACCATCATCTCAACTTCATTCTATGTTTGCAAAGGTTTGCTACTTTATTTTTTTTTAAAGAGCTCATTAAAATAATTTTATTTTATTTGTTAGTTGATGTGAAGAGATTTTTTTGTGTTTTCTTTGAAGGTTAGAGAAATGTTGCGAGCTAAAGATTCAAACGGTGCAAGAATGTTGACTTTAATGACAGAACAGTTTTTAGCTGATCCTCGTCTATCAGTTTGGAGAGCTCAGGGGACACCGCTGTCGGATAAATGTAATCAGTTTTGGGATGAGCTAGGTACGTTTATTATCATTCATGTCTGCACTATTTCTTTATTGCATCTGGTTGATATTCAGGATTAATTCCACCATTTTGTTTTAACAGGTGCATTGTGGGTATGTGTTGTCCTTAACCCACACAGTACCAGTAATGAGCGTACTCAGTGGAAATCATTGCTGCAGCAGTGGGTCCAGTGTCCAGTCTGTCCATTGGAAGATGGAGAAGTTAATATACTCTCAGATTTTGCCATCAGAAGCTCCACGCGACTTAGAGGTAAATAATTTAGTCTTTTCACAATTAATTGTTTCTTGTTGCTTTGATAACTACAGATCAGTATGAATGGAACAAGTACTTGTTATTTGAAGAAGAGTCTTGTGGTCATACAAATGACTGAAAAATATTTGATGTTGAAAACACTATACATTTCTAATACTAGATTCTTCAGGCACTTCCACTGAGAGCCTTCACAGAACAGTATTGCACAATGCTTTGGAGGCCAGTGACTTAAGATGGAATGACCCACATCTCCAACAGCTGATTGCTTCTGACATGTATTGGAGTTCTAGTCCTATGCCAGGAGACAATTTTGATAGTCAAGGGCTTCCTTTGTGGAAAGGTTAGGAAAACTAAGTATTTCTGAAGAAATAATGTTAAATGAAGAGTATTAGTTAAATTTAACATGCAATTGAAAAAAAAATGTGTTCAAATTTTTTTGCTACTATATATATATTCTATTCTACATTACCCACCCTATAACTTATAAGCTTAGTTTAGATTATGTGATTTTGATTGAAGTAACAACATTTGTAAACAAAATTGCCATGATACTTTATTATCTTGGAAATAATTTTTTAAAATGACTATCTTTAATCTGTTTTTTTTATCACATATTTTACAATACAAAGGCACATACTATATTCTAAATAATGTGATAAGCTACTATTTTATGCAATTTTAAAAATCAATATTTGTTCTTTTTTTTTCCCATTGATGTAGTAAAATATTGTTTAAATTAAATTAGTAAATATACAATTGAAACTGTTTACTTATGTTTCAGGCTTTTATCATTGGTTTCATTTTTATCAAAATTTAGAAATTTTTTTTTAGCCTTCTTTGAAAGAGAGACATCCTATTTTGCAATATGGTAAGAAAGTAATGAATTTTTTAAAACATTTTTTTTCTCTTATAGAATATGTGCCCACAGCTTGCGCTCGAGTTGATGCTCTTAGATCCCATGGTTACACAAAGGAAGCCTTGCGTCTTGCAGTGGCTATTGTGAGAACTATGAAATCAGCTGCTGTGGCCAACTGGGAAAATTCAACTCAGGAAAATCTTTATAGTAATTTTTTTTTTTCATCTGCTTTATTTAATTTAGTATGAACAATTCTGACTTAATTTTGTTACATTCATAATAAAAAGTTGTTTGCAGTTAGAATTTGAAAAAGTTTTTTATTTCCACTCTATTTACCGTTACCTAAGTTTCTAATTAAATATTTAAAAAAAAAATGTATTTTATTCTTAATTTGAATTTTATTGGTCTTAAATTTAATAAGTTTATCTTGGACATCTGCATTACTGATTCTGTTCACAAGATGTAACTTGGTAAAAATGTATGTTGTGGTTTTTAACAGAAGATAACAGGATGTTTAGAATAAAATCCACGCATTATATCCACATTAGACTTATTTCCATTTCTTGTCATGCATTTTTGTTGTTGAAATGCATTTTTGTTGTTGAAATTAAACTCTATACACTGTTTTCTTTTCATTATCTATCAGAATCCACTAGTTCTTCCTGTTCCTGCTGTTTGCATTCATGTGGTCGTCGACATCCTCCTTACAACCCTGTGGGCTGGATAGGTCATCCCCTGGATCCTATAGGAGTCCTCTTTGACACTTTGTGTGAGGCCTGTGTGGTGGCTGATGATGTCTCTCAAGGTAGTCTTATACTTCAATTGTAACAGTTTAGAAAGCAGTGAATGTTATGGGCTCAAAGAAGCCATCAACTCAAGAAAGACTAGTTCAAATTTTTCTTGCATTGACAGTAAATATACACTAGGCTGCAGTCGCCAACTTTTAAGTGGTTGAGGTTTCTAATTTGAGTGACTGAATTCTTCACTTTAGATATAAAATTAATTTTTAGAAGCTCTCTCCATTGCTGCCATTTGTTATCTTCAACTTGCTTAAAAATTAAATGAATGTAAAGATGAATTCACTCTTAGTTTTAAAAAAAAAGTAAAGGATTATTGGAAATTCTTGCTATCAATTTAACCATTTAAAACTTTTCAGCTTATGCTTTGAATCATTAAGGTCTTTGTCATTCCTTCATTGAATATTTAGTGTAAGCAAAAAAAAGCTCAATCTATTATTATATTTTGTTCTTTTTTTCAGAGTTTTTGAGTCGGCATCTGAATAATGATAATGCTAATGAAAGCAGGCGAAGATATCAACATGTCAACATTCCGGGAGCTGCTGAACAGGACCAGACCTATTTAACTTTAGCTTATGAAGTGGCTTTAATGGGTTAGTTTTTAAGTGCCAATAGAATATGGCTTTATTATGTGTGAGGAAAAAATTCTATAGTCTGAATTATCCTGTTTCATCCTATCTTTTGTTTTCTCTTGATGACTATTCAGGATTAGGACAACAGCGAATCATGCCTACTGGCTTACAATCTCAGGAAAAATCATGTAAGCAAGAGGAAAGATTGCTGGCTAAACTGAGCACCATTGAACTAGACTCTACACTATTTCAAGTCTTACAGAAAACTACAAATTTATTGCTAGAAGGTAGTCTTTTTTTTTTTTAAATGATGTTAAAAAAACAAGTTGCTTTTATAAGTACTTAATAGTTGATTTATTTATTTGTTGTTTTTTTTTTTGTTAAGCATAGTACATTTTATTTCCCCCAGGAGGCTATGCCAGTGGTTTGGGACTTGGCATTCACCCAGAGAGTTACCCCATGCATACATGTGCTCATTTTTTATTCCTGAAACTTGTGTCTCGTGATGAGGATCTGGCTTACAAGGTTGGATTGCGGGCTATGAGGTGAGTCTAAAATTAATTTTTTCTAGTTTTTGTTTTGATATATTACTGTAGAGTGTGATGAAGTTGATTTTAATGTGCTTTTGTTATGCATGGAAGTGAGCAACTTGTGTTATGTATTTACAAGCTTTTTAAATACATGATACTGGCAAGGTTTCAATTGATTATAAATTTTACTCTGTAGTAGGGCTAATTGACAATCTAGTGTATTGTATTTGATCTCATGTTAGTTTATGGTATCTGTGTTAAATATCGTTGCAGACTGCCCATCTTGGAGAATGTTGATGATTCTAATTTTGATGATAGTGTTAATAATGCCAACAGGTTGACCCGCTTTCCAAGATGGTTCATTTTGTCCCATGTTGAATCTCAGCAGTGTCTCCTGGCATCAACCCTGTTGGAGGCGGCAAAAAGTAAGCCAATTTAGAGTATCAGATCTTGGTATTTACTTAGTGTCCCTTAGATTGTATGATGATAGCTATGACTTTGTATGCTTATGAGAGGAACTATACATTACATCAGTAAAACAAACTCTCGAAGAGTAATAGCAGCTGATTACAGTTGTTATTCAAATTACTAATTACAGATTGGTTAATTGAGCCTCAGTATTTTTTATCATATATTTACTTATCTATTTAATTAGAACAAAGAAAAACTTATATTGTTAATGAGTTATTGAACTAAAAAAACCTTCTAGGTGTTTTATAGCTTGCTAACAACCAACATAAATATAAAATAGTGTTAAAGGAGAGACATCTTTGATTTTGTAGACGATGCTGAGAGACTTCAGTCAGTGCTTGACTGTGCCCAGAGACACATCCATAGCTCTTCACAGCTCTTTCGGCTTGCCCAAGACACATTTAAAATCTCCACTCCTCCAGATGGACCTAAATATCTTCCAGCCCTGAAAGCTTCTTTTGAACTTGGATTGCAGGTAAGAACATGGACATTTTGTTTATCATTTTTTGTTTTTGAAGCTGCAACCATGTTAGATATCTTATCTTATAAATTACTGATGTTACTTCTAAAGAGAAGATGACAATGTCATACGCTTGTCCCTGTGTCAATCTAGTCATTCATGTTTATCAGCGAATGCGGACTGGCCAACTTTACTTACTTCATCTTTCGCATGAGTTTATTATATGATAGCTTTAGTTTTAACAGTTTCTTATTAGATGGGCTAATTCTTTTGTATTTAAAGCTAGTTTATGAAGATGTTATTGCACTTATTGGCTAAGACTTATTATTGAAATTTTTACCATTTTTAAAAGGTGATGAGAATGACACTTATGACCCTTAACTGGCGCCGTAGAGAGATGGTAAGGTGGATTGTGACTTGTGCAACTCAAGTAGGAGTTGATGCACTTTTAGCCATCATGCAGTCCTGGTACCAGTACTTTGCTCCTGTTGAAGCTTCAAGTAAGTCCCTAATATGTATTCAGGTTCCCAATTATAAAATGTGAATGAAAAGGTCAGTCTATAAGACTAAATAAAAGAACTGAGTTTATAGAATCACTTCATTTTTTGAAACATCAGTTTGTAGCATATTAAAAATATTGCAAATATTAATTTAGATTAAATTCGATTTTGCATAAAAAAGTTGCAATATTTTTATTTTCAAAATGTAATTAATTAATATTTTTAATAGAAAAATTCATTTATTACTTGTGTACTATAAATGACAGAATTTAAAATTTGTCCTGTATATTAATAAAAAAAATTATATAGTATATTCAACAGAGTAATTGCAATTAGAAATGTGTGTTGTGTATACAAATATTTACACAAAGTATTCATAATCATTTTTTTAGGTACCGTTGCCATGACAGTCATGTCCCCTGCCACTATGATGCAATTGAGTGCTACATACTCTCAACAGGAAGAGCTTGCACACTGCACTCGAACCTTAGCTTTACAGTGTGCCAAAAGAGACCCACAGAACTGTGCTCTTTGTGCACTCAACCTGTGTGAGAAAGATAGTCGGGCATTTGAAGCTGCTTATCAGATAGTGGTAGGTGCTGCCTCGCACATCATAAATTCCAGCCAGCTTTTCACCATAGCCAGATACATGGAGCACCGTGGCCATCCTTCTCAAGCCTTTCGGCTTGCGCTGCTGGCAATGAAAGGGCTGCATGTCGCTTACAATCATGACACTCACCCTGCCATAGCAGACATCCACTGGGCCTGTGCGCTAGCTCATTCTCTGGGCAGGACGGAGCTGGCCAACCTGGTCCCCATCATCGTCAAAAACATTCAGTGTGCCACTGTGCTGGCAGACATTTTGCGCAGCTGCACGATAGCATCGCCGGGTCTGGCTTGCTTGGATAGCAAGCGTAGGACGTTGAAATCATTGAGCTATGACAAAGCGCCGCTGAAGCAGCTTATGGATAGCACCATTGTTGCTTACATACACTGCGCCCACTCAAAGCTCTCCCATATCAGCCCTCGCCATTACTCAGACTTTATTGATTTCCTGAGCAAAGCACGGGAAACATTTCACCTGGCACATGATGGACCTCTCAGGTTTGCACAGTTGATTGAGAACATGAAACTTGTTTACAAAGGGAAAAGAAAACTTATGTTTTTGATTCATGAAAGATTTGGTTTATAATTGAATAATTCCAAAAAAAATTGTAAGATAATTTATTTGTTGGTTTATGTTTATAACATTTACAAAAATGATTTCTTTTTCGAATTTCTGGTATGTTGATTATTATGTGCTACAATATTTGGTGTATACAAAATAGAAGATTTGTTTCCTTATCATTTTGGGAAAAGTAGTGAATTGACACATTTTTTATTTTAGTTTTGTGTAATACTCATAAATTTTGTATTTATACTTTTGTAAAAACAGTTTAAAAACAAATATTTAAAAAGTAAATAGGAACATTTTAGTCCAGATAAAATGGTATTGAATCAAATGAATGAAGTGACAGAAAATAATTATCCTAATATTATTCACATAATAATAGCATAGCCATACATGGTGCCAAAGTGTAAATAGAAAATATTTGATAGATTAGCGATTGATGAAATATACCATCAGAAATGTTTCTTTTATAAACTTATTATGTATCAAAGAGATTGATAATGGGTGCTGTCCTGTAGCCAAGTAGTGACAAACAATTGCTCTTATAGCTTGACTGATGACAATAGTGATAGGATTGTCCAGTTGGAGCTGTCCTGTAGAAGGTTGTCCAAAAGCTCCATTGTGAGAATTCTGTTGCAATCCAAGGACATGACACCCCTGTGTAAACTATGTAACAAAGCAATTTCTATTCAAATTATTTATTCAAAGATGTTTTTTGAGTTTGGGACATGTGTGGTTGTCATGGTTGTGCTAGTATGTGTGTTTGGACTGCAGCATACCTTTTTGCAAGTTTGTGAGAGTGTAGCTTTTTTTTATTTAATTGTGTGTGCAAGTGTCTGTACTGCATGAGCCTTGAATGTAGTGAGGATCTTGTGTCAATGGCTGTACTATGCTCACCCTGTTGAATAATGTTCACATTGTATGTTTAATTGTACAGATCTGATTTCTGTTTTTTTTTCACCTGCAAAATTTGAATTTTGAAAGACAATTTTTGTTTAAACCAATCTAGTTAATGCTGCAATAAGTATTCTGTTTATGAAAGATAGCTTACATTTTCTTGTTGTTGTCTTTGAATATTATTTAATTCCTTTGTACTTCAAAATATTATCTTTTTTTTTTTTCATTAATCCATATATAGATATATATATATGTATTTTCTGAAGATAATACTTGCATAGCTTTAAATAGAATTTGTCTTTTTGTGTTCCATTTTTTGTATCAATAATTCCAGCTTTGAGCAGAAGTAAAGGTGTGACCTCCTCCCACATCTCTTGTAGGACCATAACCTTATCTGTGATGAATTACTGACCTCCCTCAAGTTCACAGACAATGAACCAACACTTTATTCCCTATGAATGGTGTAGTGTGCCACTAAACTATCTTGGTAATATTCTAAGAGATGAATTTATTTTAAAAAAAGAGATTTCCCTTGTTTTGTTTCTGTATTCCTATTTCTGAATTTTACTTTTTCATGTTAGTCATGTGATATTTATGCATTAGTCATTTGTTTAATTCTTTTGTTCTTGTAACATTGAAAAGATCAAGTGACATTCATTATGTTCTGTTGAAAATGTTATATTTTAAAGATCAGTGAGGATTGCTCATTGACCACCTTACACTTCAAAAGTCAAAAAGTGTTAATCCTATTAGCTTACACTGTTTCCTCAATGTTGCCCTGATCTGTTTGGTTGAGATTCATGTTTTTGTTGTCTTTGTAAACTATTTGTGGTTGTTTATTTTTATTTATAAATATCTGAGAATTTGTATTTAACTAAAATAGCTCAACAAAATATATAATTCAAGAATAGCTGAGATTGTATAAACATTTTTTTTGTTTAGTCTGTGTAGATTGTCTTGGTGATGTAGACATTCTGTCACTTAACAATCATTTACTTGCTGTCTGCTTGAAGGTATCTCAAGTTATACTGCATTTAATCATTGTAATAAACAAAAATAAAATTGTAATGACGCTTCTATGAATTAGTAGTGACTATTTTGAAAAAGAAATGTTTTAAAAAGGTGTTCTATTTGTCTACTCATTACCAATCAACATGGACACACATTATTGACATTGAAAGTCTGGTAGATTTTATTATTCTGTTATTTTTATTGAAAAGATATTTCATCATGACTGTTACATGTTTTGTTTTTTTCTCTTTACTTTAGACAAAATCAAATTGTTGTTTGTCACATAGCAAGTACTAAAAACAAAATTCACAGCCTTAATTCTGATACCTATGTTATTGAATGTGGAACATTATTTCACTTACCTACAGATTACAGGAAAAATTAGTCAAATCAATCCTTTAAAACTTTTTTGTGACTAAATTAAACTCTGGAGGGACTTTGTTAGATGCTGGAATATCTGATTTAGCAGAGTTTTTTTTAAATCTTGTGTACCACTTAACCTAGAATGTGTCATTGAGAATAGAGAAATAAGCATGAAAATAATGTCTTTGTTTTGCCAACTAATATCTGGCAGTCCTTTACAAAATATATGCAAAATGACCATTAAGCTCAAAAAGCTTTGATACCATAAAATATCCAATACATATTTTTAAGCTTAATATAAGTTATAATGTTGTTGAGCCCCAGAAGGCCACTTTTTATTTTTTTTTTTGTTTAAACCATGGTAGATGTCACATTGACCTGACAATGTCTTGCTGACTACTCTGTCACAGTGGACATATGCAGACCAGATATTTATTCCCTTTTATTTTTGTATTGAGATGTACTTACCTACCTCACTGTTTCTCAAGTTCTGTCAAATGTTGGTTTTATTTTTCAAATGGTTTTTATTTTACATTCATTTTTTTTTTTTCTTTTACTTGATAGAATTTTAGAAATCTCTATAATGATAAATGCTTTTTTTTTTTATAGTACGTTCTAGTAGCTTTTATTTGTATTCGTTCTTTGGGCTGTCTTCTTTATTGGATGAGTTTCTTACTTGTTAAATGTGGCTTTAGTTGGCTGAGTATTCTGTGTGCTTTTTAAACATTTTTGTTCAGTAAGTTTGATGGTTTCACTGTTGTCTGCTTTATAATCTCTTGTCATTATGTTGCCTAGGACTTAAGATGAATGTCCTGCAGCTGAACTAACTCACTTCTGCACCAAGTCTTAATGTTTTGGTTTCTTTTTTTAAATGTTTGGGTAAATATTTTTATTACCAAGATAATGAAGATTAATACTAAACAACTATTTGATTAGTACTTTTTTTTTTTTTGCTACTATTATTAATTTTTCACAAATATTTGTAACAACTAAAAAAAAAAAAAGGAAACTAAATTAATATAATTTGAAGTCTGTTGCTTTTGTAATAAAAAATAGTTTGCCTTTTTTTTCATTGACTCAACTTTAAATACCTTACACTTAGCACTCAATTGTATGTTCTGTTTGTGCTGGTGCATGATGTCCTCAAGTTAGGGTTCTTCTTAATAGTCACACTGAATTAAATTGATTCCACCTCTCCATTCCCACTTTGTAAGCAAGTGTAGTCTTGTCCTTTGTAATGATTGCTATTCAATATTTCAGTAAATTTACCAAAATAGTAATCATTGGTAACCATCTAGGGATATTTTCTTATGTATTCACTTGAATTTAGACCTTTCAAAGCTGTTTTTATTTAGAAGAAATTTATCTCTCTAAGAAAGCTTAACTCTTTTCAGTTAACAGTATTTAAAGTTTGGTTTGTTTTTGACAGGCTTATGAAGTCTTACAGTTGTTGTTGATTGGTTGGCTGTGGTGGTGTTTGAACAAAGTTTATTTTGGATATATATATACACATTATGAGCATGGCTCAAGATTTTATCTTCATTGATCTGGTGTATTCTTGCTATTGTCATTGCATATGTACATGTATATCAAGCATTTGTATGTCTACACTGCATAGATAAATATATAATTATGTGTGTTTAAATATTATGGCATGCATTTGCCAGTTCTGAAGTATTATCATTTATGTGGGCTTAAGAAATATATTTTAATATCTTCCACTCTATATATTACTTTTATATACAAAAAATATATTTAATATGTTTCGCTTCACTTCATATTACAAAGAATCATTTCCATTCTGTATAGACCATACATTTGTTATTCTTTTTTTTTTACGCATGTTTTGTTTTTAGCATAGGATTTTGTTCTCAATGTGTTTGGGGTCTAAGGGAGGAAAGTAATTTGTGTGTTTTATTTTGTGTGTGTTTTGGGTTTTTTTTTTTTTTTTTTTGGTCATGGTCAAAGCATTTCTTGCATACTATCACAGCTTGGTATTCAAAGTCTATGTTTGTTGAATGAAGCTGAGACTAGGAAGAGCTTGGCTTGAAGGAAGTGATTCCAAATCTTTGTTGTGACAGATGAATTGTAATAGCAGCTCTCTGTGTCCTTGCAATATTTCACCTCAGGAAGCAATTTTCCGAATGAATGAGTGTTTACTTGTCTTTGTGTGTGAGAGTGATAGAGTGAGTGAGTCCTCTTGCTTCTGTACATTTGGATTTGAATGTTTTACTAAAACAGTCAATAAAAGCTGGTCTAGTTGCACAAAGCTGTGTTTTTGTTAATTTTTGTTTGTTTTTGACCTTAATGAGCAGTTGTCAAGAGCTCTAACTATTAGTACAGATAACAAGATGTATATTAGTGCAGTGATCTGTTTCAATGATGAGGGCTTAATCATTCCTTAATATGGCTGCCTATTACAAATCTCAGAGTAAAAGCCCATTTGTTATGCTATGTTAATGGTTAGAAACCTTTGACTTACCAAATTTGTTTTATCATAATTTCTTCTCATACATCTAACTAAAGGTACAGTATCATGAGTAATACTAGGTATAAATTTGCAACTGATATATATACAGGTAATGTCTTCCTTCATCTATCCCTTTTTAGTCTGTTGATCTGTCAAACATCTTTCTCTGTTCCTGTCTTAGAGAGTCTTTCAATGACAGGCCAGTCCATTTTTTTTATCTTTCTATTACTTTCTCTGTCTGCCTCTCTTTCCCTGGTACTGTTCCCTGCAGGAAGGTCTCTCCAAGCACTGTGGACATCTTAATATGGCCATGCTGTTTAAGTTAGCGCTTTTTGACAGTGGCCCGATAGCCATTGTGATCCTGTTTTGAATTTCCTCATTAGTGATGCAGTCAGTCTGTGTATGTCATTATTGTCATACCTATGATCCTTCCATAACATCTCGATTCCATGGCTAGGACATAAGAATGTCGCCATGACCAAGAAGCACATCAGTCTGACCGAGGACAATGCCTATGTCTTTCCAGATCAATGTGTCATTGGGTATTTCCTTAGTTCAATTAAATAAGCGTAGGCTAATTTGAAACATTTAAAGAAATTCCTTACTACTTTTGTCACCATTCCTACATAATAACATATGCAGACTTATTTTTCAAGTTTTATCCACAAATTTCCATATACTCTATGACAACATAGACGCCATAAATGGAAAATGAAAATTAGATCAACATTTTTAAAACATAGATTAATACGAAACTGAAAGTAATTTTTATTGAAAAATTAATGTGTAGCCATAGTTGTTTGTTTTTTTTTTCACTACCATACATCAGAATCACAGAACCGTCAGAACCATTGTCCTTTATGATCTTTTTTTAAGCAACAAAGGATATTTTGGGAATATTAAAATATAGATCTGCTACCTTTATGGGTTAAACTTGGTACCTAAAAATTAATAGCCTTTTGACTTTTTAAAATTCCTCTATATCAACTAGATCTATTAAGTTGATCTATTCTATATGCTAAATTTCCTCTTCTTTTTGCCTTCTACCTACTTTTGGCATCTCCCTTTATCAACCTTCTTTTTTTCCCCTAAAGTTAAAAAGATGTTTCACTATGTTAGCTCTTGTTTGGTAAGCTTATAGATTTAGATCTCTTATTCAGAGAATTCAGTGATAATAATGATACATCTATTTTCGATTTACCATTACTTTTGGTTTTGAGAACCGTTCATCTTTGTGTTGTTGTTGTTTAGGCCTAAATCTACCTAGGTCAGTGAACATATGACTGCACACGTAAGCAGGCTTAGAAATAAAAATAAAAATATGGGAAATAAAAAAACGGAAGTGATTCACGAGTTACTTCCCCTGTATGCCTGCCCATCGTAGATGATATACTGTTTACTAAATCTATTAAAATTATACCAGAAAAAAAATTATCAAGATCTAACACAATTATAAATTAAAAATGTCATCTTTTAAAGAAAAGGAAAAAGCAAAAGAACAGCAGGAAAAGTTTCAGGCCATTCTATCAGCCCTTTTAAAAGATGAGGACAATAAATATTGTGTCGACTGTGATGCGAAAGGTAGGGCCCTGCCTGCTTTGCCTTTCTTAGTTCTAAGTCAGACTAAGTTTCTTTAACTTTAGGCTTTACTTTACTTTCAGCCACTTTCACTTAATCACTTATCACTGTCCAATAGTGTCACAAGCTGTACACTGTGACAAGTCCACCAAGTGTCACCAGACTCAAACCTCTTCCCTACTAGTACTAAGCGACTAAGGCTACTTTACTAGCTACTCCCCAGGCCTAGTCATAAACTAAACATCTAGAGAGGACTCTTAGTCTAAGACGTTCTAATAATCTAATCTAACTAATCTAAGACAAGTCTATGATTCTCTTGAAGACTCTTCATTTTCATGTCTCTTGTGATGAACTTAATATTAAACAACTTAGAATTTAACAAGGTTTTCTAGATACTATTGCTACTCTACTTATATAGACACTATAAAACTATAAGATTTATTGTCATCTCTTTATCAACTGTGAAATCTATGCTATGGGGGTGGGACTGTCTCAGAGAGAGAGAGAGACATAAGTTCATTGTGGATGTAATCTGTTATTGGTCATATTATCATATTGGTCTTCTACTGACTCATTGCCACACGTCGCGCACACTACCTCTTGTTTGTTTGTCAAATGTTTTACATGTTTTGTACCATCAGATTTGAAGGTAATTACAACCTAGCCCAAACCTGCTGCAGAACAACAGGGGATGGCAGTGGGCAGGGTTCAAACTCGGGACCATCAAGACAAGCTAATGACAGTTTAGAGTGCATACCACACAGCCAGGCACCCATCCACCTCTTAGTGGTAGTTAAATCTTAGTTCCCCAACTGTCTATAAATAAATGTGACCAATTTATTTGACGTTTTGTTGAAGAGTAATTACTTGAAAAATAAATACATTTGTTCTCTTTTCTAGGACCTAGGTGGGCATCATGGAATCTAGGAATTTTTCTTTGCATTCGATGTGCTGGCATTCATAGGAACTTAGGTGTTCACATCTCTAAAGTTAAATCTGTCAACTTAGATACATGGACACCTGAACAAGTTTCTGTGAGTCATTGAAATATGTTACTGTACTGTTAAGTTGTGGTGGATAAGTGTTTTTTTATTTAAAAGCTAAACATTTTATTTTATTTTTGAAAAGAAGATTTTTGTGCAGATATGGTTAAAAATTGATTTTACCATTTGGTTTAGATGATGCAAGAAATGGGAAACAGCAGAGCTAGGGCTGTGTATGAAGCTAATATTCCAGATGGCTTCCGTAGACCTCAGACAGATTCGTATCCTTTACTGAACGGTTAACTTGGTTTCAGATCTATACTCTAGATGTTGTTTTTTTTTTTCATTTTTAAAAGATACTGGTTATTTGGTATGTGATGAATATTACACCAATATTTGAGAGAAATCTTTGACTAAACATTTAGAGCTCTAGAGGCATTTATAAGATCCAAATATGAACAGAAAAAATATATAGCACAAGAATGGGTACCCCCACAACCCAAAGTTCCTAAAGAGGTAAGCATATTTTTAAGTCATTTTCAAAGAAAATATTTTGTGAACAGTTTTGAGCATTGAAGTTGATTTTGACTTATTTGCAGTTTGTTGTTACATTAACTATATTTTTTAAGAGAAAAATTAACAAAATGTCTGATAAGTCAAGATGGTTTTAATTCATCTACAATGAATTTCTTATGCTATGTATACAAGGTGTAGTATGCCATTATATTCATATACTGAGTATCTATGTAACTCTGAGAATCTTGATAGTATTTGTTTCCAATACAGTCTATAGACAAAATTCTTTTTATGATAACAGTTATTAAGATTAAGCAGAATAAAATGAGTAGTGTAAGACGAATATTTTATTTATTCAAAGCTTCTGTATTTTTAAAGGATTTACTGAAAAAAATAATATCAGTAGAGTGTTTTAAATTCTGACTTACAATATTTGACTTTCTCAGTTGGTAGGTTCTTCGGTAAGTTATACAACTGATTTCTTACATTGTTAGACATTTATTTTCTTAAGGTCTTTGGCAAAATATGCTTCAATGGTAGATCTTTAAAAAAAATGTGTTTATAAAGCTATTACATTCTGAAAATTTCTTTTCTTTTTTTTTTTTTTCTTTTATATATCTTTTAAATATTATGAATCATTTTGAAAAATTGTTACATTTAATTGTAAGGAAAAGAAATTAGTTTACTCACTTTTTTTTTTCTTTTATTAAAAATCATGTATGTGTTTTGGTGACTGGGCTGCTGTCTTCTTAATTTATGATCTTTTTTTTTTTTTTTTTTTTTTTTTTGTGCACTGTTGTTTTAAGTATTTTTTTTTCTTACCTGGGAAAGTTTTTTTATGCTTATATCAATAAAATGTAATATTGAAATTACAATTAGACCATAGATTAGACCATTATGAGTAATAAGAGTTTGCAAATGCTATACAAGTTGCTGTAAATAATCTTCCTTGATAGAATAATGCTCCTGAATGTAATGCTTCACTGTAGTTCTACTTTATTATGAAAAGGGTGTTGAAAATGATGCATTCAATTGTCCCCATTGACAAATATTCAAGGTTCTGGAACGAGAAAAAAAAAAAATTAATTGCTATAATGAATTCTGTATTAATGGGTACTACAAAACATAAGGATTTGATATTTCCATTTTTTTTTTATATATATATTTATTAACACAGGCACAAGGGATTTTTTTTATTCCTTTTTTTTTTTCTTGAAACTAATGTAGGAATCTTGTGTTGTAGTTTGGTCTATTGATAAAGAATACCTTTCCTATATTTCATGCCAATAGAGTCACTGAGTCTTAAATGTTGTTTCTTTACTAACAAATGTAGTCCAAAGATGCTTCATTAACAATTTTTTCACTATATTTATTTAAAAATCATACAATATTTACTTTATAATATTGTACTGTTGTGTCTGAATGCTTCAAATCTATATACATGCATAGTCCTGTTTTTGTTTAGGTAATTATGATGCATGTATTAATAAAATGCATGTTGTTGTTGTTTTTTTGTGTGTGTTTTTTTTCCTATAAAAAAACATATATCTTGGTTGAAATTTGAATTATCATTGTTTTCAATGGAAAGTAAATTTAAGTATTAAAAATTAAACATGATTTATACCAAGGGATTAGTGTACACCAATGTATTGGCAGTCAGGGATTCATTTATTGAAATGTTTTTTTGTTCCTCTTTCAGTGGTTAGATGATTCAAAAGGAGATAAAAAGAAAGTCAAAACAAAGCCCATAGCGACTCCGCTGCCAATTACCAATGTATGTAAAACTTTTTTGTTTCTGAATGTTAGACCCTTGGCTGACTTAATATGAATGGTTATTCTTGATTGGCTCTGTTCCTATTAACATTTTTTTTCTGTACTTTATTGTAAAAGTATGTCATGTCAGAGGGGTAAAATACTTGGTTTCCAATATGAAGGGTCATGTGTTCTAATCCTGGTGAAGACTTTTTCAAAAACTTAATTTTGGATTTTGTTTTTTCACCCCTGAGTCCAACCACCACTAAATGGTACCTGACATACATTTGACAAAAGTAATGGCAGTTGGTCATTGTCCTGGCCACATGACACCCAGTTTAACTATTTGCCATAGAAATAGATGACTTTACATCATCTGCCCCCATAGATTGCAATGTCTGAAAGAGGAGGTATTTTTTTTAGTGTAAGAGGCAGTGAAAAGAACTAATATTTGTAAAATGTTGTAATGTACTTTTAGAATACATTTTGATATGATATGGCTAATAGATGACTTTACATCATCCGCCCCCATAGGTCGCAATGTCTGAAAGAGGAGGTATTTTTTTTAGTGTAAGAGGCAGTGAAAAGAACTAATATTTGTAAAATGTTGTAATGTACTTTTAGAATACATTTTGATATGATATGGCTAATGTAATAGAATAAGAAACGTTTTTAGTAGAGATGGCAATTATCTGATTTTATATAACTTGGATAGATTGTTTATTTTTTTGTATTAAAAGTGTTAAATAAAGAGTGAAACTATGCAAATCTATTTGATCTAAAGAGTAGTAAAAGATGTACAAAACACCATTTCAATATTTAAATGAATAGAATAATTTTCAATGCTCACATCATTAGCAGATGCTAAGGTTTATATGGATGTTTTCTCTACTTTTAGCTTAACAAACTGGGCGTATCAGCACCAGCAGGAGATTCCAATAAAGTAAACCAGCCTCCCAAACCTGAACCAGTTAAACCATTGGTAGCCAAGCCTGAGCCAGTGTCTAGTGTTGCATCAAATGATTTGTTAGGACTAGGTGAGTAAAAAGCTGTCTGGGTCATTAGAAACTTGCAATTGTGCCACTCTTAAAGAGCTATGATACATCTTGGTCTTTAGGCACCTTTGTAATAGTTTCTGTTTTCTTCAAACCAGGAGTTGTGTCACTAGGTACATATTTAAAATTTAAAAAATTGTGTTTTTCTCAACACTTTTTGCCAATAGTCATAGTGAGACAAAGCAGATATTTATAGAATAATATAGAAAATTAGAACATGTATGATGGTATCACAAGTTTATTGTAGACCTTTCTGGAAGGTGTTATCTAAATGGAGTTCAGCTCAGATGTATTTCTAGTCTAAATATACTAATTTCTTTGAATTATTAAAACTAAATTATATTCTACCACTTAATAAGTACATTATATTGCATTTTAAAGAAACTATTGTCCTGATTGGATTATACATTTAATTTAGTCATTAATTTATCTGCTGTGTTTTCATTTATGAACCTTCTACACTATTTAAACTAAATCCATCATTGCACACTCTGATTATGTGAAACTGGCTGTATGGTCTTACAGATGAAAGCTAGATAGGATGCCATGTAGCCCCTCCTTTGTAATTCTTCAAGTAGAAATCTCTATACTTGAATATTACTGATGCTGAATCTCAGACTCTATAGCCAATTCATGATTGTTTATAAATCAAATTTCAGGACCAACAGCAAGTTTTAGGAATGTTCTTTGTTCTTTCTTGCATTAAAAAAAAAGATGGATGAACCCACCCAAAAAAAAATTATTAACTTTTGTGTTGATTTTTAAAACTTTCTAGATATAGGTTACGGATTGCCAAATGCTACGAGTAAGTTTTGCTTTTTGCACGGGAATATTAACTGGGTGCATTCTTTTTCTTTTTAACAAGTGGGTTGAAGCATATTAAAGCTGCTCTTTCTATTCTTTATATGCTCACATCTCTCTTTAATAATTATCTTATGAATAAATCAAAAGTTACATTTTAACTTTTTCTCTTGATCAAGTAGATAAAGAATCTATGAAAGTATAATGTCTGAATTTCTATGCTGTCCCTTATACCTGTATATAATCATTACATTTTTTTTTTCAATAGCTCACCTTCATTTTACCTTTTTTTTTTCAACCTGTAATTGATTCTTCGTTCATGAAAGCAGTTCAAAGCCATTGATTGATAAACATTGATTACGTTCTTTGTTAAACAGAAACTGGAGCTGTGTAACTAGACATTACTCTCATGTACACAGTTTATATAAATGTGTGTTCAATTGATATTTCAAGTGTTGGTGCTGAGTACATTAATAACTAATATTCATAAAAGTGCTGTACTTAATAGAATCTTATTGTGCTTGCACACATGTATGAACCTATTACTAATTGTAAAAAAAAAACTAATTTGTATTTGTTGTGGGGGGGGGGGGAACTTGACTCAGCTTTCAGTTGATTTATTTTCTTTTACATTTTTCTAATGCACTTGAATCTGGTCATGAAGAGGAGAAATGGACATTTTAGCTTTGAAAGAAAACGTAATTCTAATATATTGATTTCAGTGAGCTTTTATTATCCTTGAACCAGCAACTATGGTTTCAAATACTAAAGATGTCCATGATTGAAGTAAATTTGTAGAGATGTATCACTCAAACAATGAACTAAATGAGTAGTTACTTGATACTTTAAATTTGTTGCTGAGCTAGCTTGCTGACCCCTATAAGTTAACATCCAATATGTTTAGTTCATAAAAATGTTTACAATAAAATAAGTCAATATTAATCATTGTCAATGCTCCTTTGGTTGTGTCCGTTAGTTAAATCATGTTTAACTGAGATGTAACAAAGCACTATGAACCATTGTTCCTTATTTAAACTCCTCAATGAGTAGTTTGTTGGGTTTTTTTTTTGTTTGCTTTTCTTGGTTTGGTTTTGCTTTGTTCTCATACTCTGCATAGTTTCTGGCTATAACTTTTCTGTCTTCACTTTTTGTATTTTTGTATAAGCTGATGATAATCCAAACTCTTTCGATTCTCAAGCCATTGTTATCCCTTGGACCCAATTCAGAACCATTCTCAATTATTTCTTGTATCATCAAGATATAACCCTTTGTAAATTTTCTGTGCATCTTACATTACGTAACAAAACATTATTTTTATCTGTATTAATATTTAAGTATTAACAGCTTAGATACATTGATTGAATTGGCTTTATTTCTTAGAAGTTTAACAATGTCTAAGAAAAATGGTGGGCTCTAAAAGACTTTGTCTAGAACTATTGCATGTTACGTATATTTTACTAATCAATTTGTAATCCTATTTTTAGTTAGATCCTTATTTCCACCTTTTTTCTTTTTTCAGGCTCCTCTGACTTTCTCAATGGGCTTTTTTCCTTATGTTTATCATTTCTATATTACTTCATTTATCTGCTGTACATATTAATTAGTAAATAAGCTTCAGTGATAGAAAATTTTATCTACATGACCTAACTTACCTATACAGAAATTGGTACCTCCGATGGCCTCCATTGTGTTGTAAAGTAGAAAAAAAAAATCATAACCTACTTGTGGAAATTATTTTTGAATAAGTTTTAAAACCTAAGTCTTGTTACTTTTATTTACTGACCAAATTTGTAATTTTATGGCAAAAATAAGTTACACTATTGTTGAATTTCCAACCTTCACCTTAAAATCTTAAGGGAGAGAGGGGCAGATCTGTGGTGAAGTGAAGAGAACACTAAAAACTTCAAAAGGGGGGAGGGGGGGGCAGATCTATGGTGAAGTAGTGAAGAAACAGAAACTATATAACAAATCACAATTTGTATTGTTTGGTTTACATGTTTCAGACATTCCTTCAAAATTGAAGATTATTAGGTCCTGTCCTAACCTCCAGGGGGTGGGGGGAGAGTACGGGCAGCAGGGAGGGGAATGATCTCTGATGAATACATATTAACAATACTAATGTTGTCAAAGTAGTTAAATACTTAACTGTTTGTCCTCAGAAACAATGAGAGGTGTCGTAATGACTTTTTTATTTTTTTTAAAGTTTTTTCCGTTTTGATGTTGGGTTAAAAAAAATGATTTCATTTATACACTATAGTTCATGAATGAATTTGTATCTTGTTAGCATCTTTCTTTAAGACTCACAGACCGGCAAAGGAATTAAGATAGCACAATAAAACTTTTGATGTCACATGACCAGCATGTTTTTGTTTTCTATACATATTGCAGAAGCAGCTGCCCCCCCACCTGTCTCTGGCAGCAATGAACTTCTTGATTTGTTTGGTGGAGACAGTGGACCTGCACAGGCTCCCCCCAATAGTGACTTGATGGTAAGTGAGTGTGTGAAGTTGTAGTTGTTAGCTTGTGTTGGCTAGAACTTTTTGTTGAGCTAATATTTTAAAAAAATGGGTTTGGCTTTCTGGGTAGTGCAGATATAAGTTAATCAGATTTTGTTTCTTCACTAATATATATTAATTGTTAAATGAGTCTAGACACTTTTAGAAAACTTTTAGAAAACAAATAAAAAGTATAACTATTAAGTTTTGTATAGTTTCAAACTGCAGAAACAAATTATTAACACCCTAACATTTCTTTAAGACTCATACAATATCATCAGATTTATTACTAAACAACTTGAAAAGTTGTGTTGTTTTTTTTAAGTAAATTAGAATGTGTCTGTACAAAACAATTATTGAGCTAGCAATTTGTTTTGATATCAGAATGGTCAGATGGATGGCAGCTTGTTTGGTGAAGACCAGAACTCTGGTAGCAGTGACAAGAAAGCAACAACCAAAGATTCTATTATGGCGCTTTTTGGTGGGGCACCGACTCCGCAGGCACAAATGTATGGTATTCCAGGTTGGTTTCATAAGTTTTTATTCAGCTTATTTTTTTTTAAACCTTGAAATGTATCTTTTTCATAACTATGTCAATTTTATTTGGCTCTGCAATGGATTCATTGAATGTATGCCTTGACCACTTGCCATATTA
Organism: Biomphalaria glabrata; assembly: GCF_947242115.1. Taxonomy (NCBI): domain Eukaryota; kingdom Metazoa; phylum Mollusca; class Gastropoda; family Planorbidae; genus Biomphalaria; species Biomphalaria glabrata. The sequence continues at coordinate 14,092,342 of NC_074715.1, forward strand.
ACACCCAAATTTCCTTTTCAACCAAATAGATCTCATAGATCACTTGTCAATATAATAAGAATGATGAGATTATTTAACTCACAAAATGTTTCTCATTAAAATATTGTTATTGTTGTTTTTTTTTATCCTGAGCAGGTGGGGTCTACATGCCTCCCCAGCAACAGATGTACCCTGGCATGGTCAATCAACCCCAGCAAATGATGGGACCAAACGTGTTGATGGGACAGACGCCAGCAATGTTGGGGCCAGGAATGGTAAACAATTGTTTAATTTTGTTTGCACACAACGTTCTGAAACTTAGTTAGTTTAGTATTTTTCATTTCAGGCAGCATTCTTTAAAAGTTTTCTTTTTGATGCAGTTTTCTCGACATTGTCATAGCCTGCACTAAGTGAACTCTAAGAAATGCATAGAATGGCATTTTAAAATCTTTTAATTTAAATGTTTTATATATTCTTCAACTAGGAATTAAGATGCATCTAAAAAATATTGTTTTGTATTTAGAAGACTAGTACTTATGTATAAAATACAAAAGCAATAGTTATTTATAAGTTCTTCATATTTACAAATAGCAAAAGCAATTTGAATTGTTAATTAAATTTTTTTATTTTTTTATTTTATCAACCAAGTTGCCTTCAGAAACTTACTTCAAATTTTTCATTATTATTTTTTAACCAAAAGGGTATGATGGGACAGCCAGCTAATATACGACAGCAGGCGATGATTCGACCATCTCCAGTTATGGTCAATCCATCCCCTTTAGCTCAAGTAAGCCATAATATAATTGTTTAGCTCTTGTACATACACAACTAAAAATCATTATCAGAAAAGGTTCTTATTGTATGAAAATAGGATTGAACCTTTTCTTTTTTTTTCATATGTTAAGCAGAATTTCAATATTTTACAATTTAATTTGAATCTAGTATATAATTGTATATCCTCAGCAGATGCCCATGTACAGTTCCCCAATGATGGGAGGCAACCCAGGCATGTACACACCACAGCAGATACAGCAGCTTCAGTTCCAACAGGTGGATGATCAACTTTAGTTATTAACATTTCACATTTTTTATGTCGAATGTGTAGAGTTCAAGCAAATTATCCCTAGCGCAACCTTATATAGGAGGCGTGGTGGCTGAGTGGTAAAGCACTTGTCTTCCAAACCGGGGGTCCCCAGTTTGAATCCTGGAGCCTGGGCATGCTACCCTGCCTCATAGTTGCGCCCGGGTGGAAACGATTAGGCTAAAGGGTAGCAAAACAAGCCTCCCCTGGGGGTGCGAGAGTAAAAAAAAGCTCCCACAGCCTTGTCAAAATCCAGGCGCTGTTCCTCAAGGGGCCGTTACATAAATGGCGTGTCCCGCATAGTTAGCCTAGTATAAAAAAGGAAAATGGCAGGGGTCTTAGTGTACACGGTCTCTTGCCGCGAGTCTGACCCACCCGTCATTCAGGCCGGTGAGATGGAGCTCTTGTTCACTTTTGCTTGCCTAGAGTTCCAAGAACCGAAGGCTCAACTCTACCTGACAGTTGAAGAAGAAGAATCCTGGAGATGACTGGGATTTTTACTTTCGGGATCTCCAGGACACCTTTTGAGTCCACCCAGCTCTAATGGGTACCTGACATTAGATGGGGAAAAGTAAAGGCGGTTGTTTGCTGTGCTGCCACATGACAACCTCATTAACCATGGGCCACAGAAATAGGTGACCTTTACATCATCTGCCCCATAGATTACTAGGTCTGAAAGGGGAACTTTACTTTAAAACCTTATTAAATTTCACTCTAATACAGACACAGTAAAAGAAAAAGAATAATTATTTAACAAAAGGTATACATTTTGAATGTTTCTAATATGGGGCAGTAATGTTTGTAGAGGTAATACATTGTAAAGTTGTTAATTTTCCAAATTCCTCTTGGTTCAGATATTTATGCATGTCAAAACCATTTGAATTTCTGTTTTTGGCTCTTTTTCTCTTATTCCCTTAAATGCTTCTAATCATTGCAAGAAACGATTGATACAAAAACAATACAAGACAATGCAACTGTGATAAGCAAGAATATAAAAAAATATGTAGCTACTTATGGTCTTTCAATTTGTTTTAAAAGCTTAATGGTCAATTTGTATGCATAGACATACAAACATTTTCAAATAAGATAGAATAGGCTATTACAGTTTGTGTGTGTACTGGTATGTGAAATATAAATTACACTTGTTCAACTGTTTCTTAATCAAATTTAATTTGAAAAAAAATAAGCTCTCTTACATTAACTTTCAAGGCTTATAAAAAAAATAAAAAAATTTAGGGATTTAATTTCAGGGTTTACCTGAGAAATGTGACACTATGTGGAACAAATTATCTTATATTTATAATTTCAGTATTAGTGAGCTATTATAATAAGTAAGGATCTGACTTGCAATTAACAGGTTTTGTTTTTTTGTTCTACATATACCCAGATGCAGCAGCAGATGTCAACTCTCCAATTAAACCCACAGACAGCACAAAGCACTACAGGCTGGGGGAAGCCTAGCTCAGGACAGACTCTATCAACCAACCTATGGCAGTAAATTTCATAATCAAGGACACTGTACTCCAAGCATTTTAAACAATATCTTTTTTTTTAAATCGGGGACAGCTTATGATATAATTACTTTTTATTGATAGCACTTCTTTCTGATTAAAACAACGACAACAAAAATTGTTTAGAAAATTGGAAATTCTAGAAATTTGGTAACAAGCTATACATTGAAAATGAAAAGGGCATGAAGTTGTTTTGTAAAAACTTACAGTATGTTTTAATCTGTATGGCTGGGTGGGGTGAAAGTGTCCCTTTAGGTGAAAATAACAATGTATATTAGTGTACCATATATATATGTTGAATGTACTGTTTTTACAAGCTGGATGCATGAGATATTTGGGTAATCTGTAGAAGTTGGTGTACAGACGTTAAAAAATGGTAAAAACGTTTTGTCAGAGAGGGTTAAGCTTAGTGTTTAAAGAAATAAATTACTGTTTTTCACCATGACAATACTACTAAAGAAAAAAAAGTAGAGCCCTTGCTGCCAGGTATTACTATACTTCTAGAGATTTCCTGACTATTTCGTTAAGTTGCACATGTGTATTAAATTAATTTTTTTTTTTTTATTTAAGTCAAAACACTTTTACTTTCAGAAGAGTAAAACATTATATTGTGTTCTTGTGTCATAGCACTGTCCAAACTTTAAGCACTGGTACTTTTTATTCAATGTTTATAATTGAATCTAGACATTCCACTAGCTTTTTTTTTCTTTCTCTTAAGTACCGGTTCTTTTTTGTTTGTTTTCATTTTATTTCACACAAGCAACCTTTGAAAACACAAAATGTACACAGGTGAATTTGTTCCTTTTTTTTTTTAAACACGTGTCACAGCATTCTAAGAAGTCTGGACCGCCAATTTTCTTTCAAATTGTAAAAAAACAACAACAAATAACTTGATATATCTATATGTAATTACCTGGACTTATTTATCATATTGTATATTTTATGTTAAAAAAAAAGATAGACATTTTTGTTAAACTTGTATTGTTATGAAATTGAATTACATAAGATGCTAGTACTGACATAATATACATATGTTTCTTTTCACACATATATTTGATACATGTTTTTTAGTTCAAAAATTATTGCATCATCCTCATTTTTTTTTAATGGGTAAGAATGTTTTTATCTTGGGTTTTCTGAGTTGTAATTTTTCATAATACTTATTTTACAATCATCTAAAATTAACCAAAGTATGGGCACTCTATTCAGATTTGGCATTCTTTCACTAATATAGCATGCATATTCATAAAAAAAAAAATAGCTGAGAATATTTAATTGTGAACTTGTCTACCCTTTATTATTAAATTGAATTGTATGCAAATTGCAACATACATACACTGTATTTTTAATACTCAGACTTACGATAATTTCTGTGGGGGAAAAGTTATTTTCCTAAGGCTTATTAACTGACTACTATACTAATTTGCATGATGCTATGTTACCTTAGAGTTGAATTAGTCTTGGTGTTTTTGTAACTGTAGGCTCCTATCAACTAGAGCTATTTATTTTTACACTGGCAGTATATAACTGTGTTGTAGCCCCACTTCATTTTGATCCAGTATCCAAATGGCAGTTTAATAACTCAATAAAATGTCGAAATCTATTTTTTTTTCTTGGTGTTTGTTTTTTAAAATAAATATTGACTTGACAATAGACATTTCTTATTTTTAAGCTACATAATATATACGAATTCACTTTCAATATTATATGCACTTGCAGATGTTTAGAGATAAATTATTATTTATATTTACCTTAGACTGTCAAAAAAAACAACAACTAAAAACCATCATGATCTTTGTAAAATACATTGAGGAAAGTCTGCACATTAGAGTTGTTAACACCTTGGTTTATTTATAGTTTAACCCTTGTCACTATGATTACAATTGTATAAATATGTATACTTTTATTCAGTATTTATTTTGTTTGATTCCTTTCCTGTGGTTTGTGGTTTTGTTTCTTCATGCTGTGCATTGTTGATGTTTATCAAATCCTTGTTGTTTGCTACATTTATGGACATATCCTTTATACCTAGAAGAATGTGTAGAAATGCACTATAAACACACACACAGACTTGTCTTCAAAAGTGTTAGATTTAAGTAATATGAAAGAAGAAAGTGCTTTTAACTTTATATAGCTAGGAATATGTACAATCTTAGCTCCACAAATCATCTAAGGTCATCATTAAGAGGACGCTTCATGTATCCATCAAGCTTTATCCATCACAAAGGGATGAGAACTTCTTTTTATAAAGTTTAATAAGTGTCTTAAAGTAAAGTACACAGTTTTATAAGAAAATTCTTGTCTGTCGGCTACTAGTGAGTTTACTAGGGCTTCTTTACTTAGACTAATATTTAGTCATAACTTTGTGTACAGAAAAAAGATTTTTTAAATCCAATAACAGCATCACAGCAAGAACATACTTTTATTTCAACAATCCAAATTTATCTTAGGACATTTGAAAACATAAAGTTGCATTATATTTATCCTATTGATTTTAGTCTTAAGTAATACAAGTATTGTATCCCTTTGAGATCAGAAGGTCCATTGGATTGGTGGTGTTAAGTTTACCAGTTTGTGAGAACAATAAGGATGTTGTGAAACCAAAAGCTATAGCTTACTTTTTTTTCAGCTAAAAGTTGGTATCTAACCACACACTGAACTCAGATTCCAGCCAAACATTTAACCTACTTGACCCAATTTTACTGTAAAATGATAAGAGGGGTATCTTTATGAAAATCTCAAATTCAGTAAAGTTACTAGGCCAGGCTCATCAGGGAAAGATTTTTATAACGAATTTCTACAATAGATCTTAGTGTATTATTGAATACTTTGTAAATAAGTAATATTGTGGTGCCAATGTTCCATAGACTAGAACTCAATTTTCACAAATGTTACCAAATCACTTTCATAATGTTTGTTATACTATCATTTCTTTTCATGCCCACCCCTTTTCTTTCTAACTTAGATCTATTGTTGTATTTCAGCCAGTTAAGTGGTTGTAGAAGTCAACATGAGTTGATCCTTATGTTGAGATACCAATTGATAAATCCACCGAAGGCTTCAAATAGTGTGCATCTATTGATTTTAATAGTTTTTTTTTGTGTTCAGCATATGTTTTGTCTCTGAAGATTTTTGTAACAAACAATGTAATAAATTTGTTTTTCTGTGGATTGTTGATTTGTCCTTTTGTTTTTTTCTACATATTCAAAGCACAATGAGAAATAAGTTGAAATTAAAATTAATAGGAGATGTAAACAGTAATGAAAAAAAAAAGACAAATATTTAAGAATAAGACTATGCTACTTGAGGCATGAATACAAATTATTTGCTGAAATACTTAGAGACGTAATTGCACAAACATTACTACCAACAAAGAAAAAATTAATTAGAACTTGTAAATTGTATTTTTATTTCAAAAATTGACATACATACGTAGCAGGCTTTGGTTTAGAGCCTCGTTTCAAATAAAATTAGAATAGAATTTTGTTATTAAGTCTTAAGAGTGCAGAATATAGCTTGACTTTTTATAAAGACTCAACTGCGAAACATATTTTCTAAATCAAATATTATAAAATAAGAAATATAAGAAATATTTTTATCAACATTATCTATGCTTCAGAAAGTAATTCTTTAGGGTAATATCAACAATATAAAAAAAAAATTTAAGAAAAGTGATTTTTACTATATACCAGTATTACTGATTTTCTTTTTTTTTTTTGTTCATTATCCCTGAATAATGTTTGTTTTCATTAAAAATAGAGATGTCAAGTATTGACAATAGACCTTCCCCTTTCCAGTCATGTGTTGTTATTAAATCATTGAAATTTTAACTCTATGACAATAGTTTCAGTTAAAAAACAAGTTGAAAAATTCTTTTTTTAATTGTTTTTGTATAGTTCAATTATTATGTTGTGGCCCAAACTCTTTTGTTAACCATTGGAAGAAGGGTATGTGGGAGGTTTCTATTCTGCCTATACCTGCTCAGAAAACTTAAGCCTCTTGATAGGTAGCTAGACAGTTTTATTTAATATGTATGTTTATTTTCATTATGGTTATAAATTTATCTCATGCATTCCTATCTTTTAATCAAAAGGAAAATAGTATTTATGCCAATAATATATACATTTAACAATTGCTGATCTATATACACACATAGATCAATATTATCGTCTCCGTTTAGCTAAAGGTTCAGTTGGTGTGGCTGGGCTGTTAGCAGACGGCACATTTCTAGTTCTCTTCGTACGTTTGGGTGATGGCTCCTGGCTTGGTGTGCTAGGTGTGACACTTTGTGGTAAGGACTTGAATGGGGCAGGACTTGATTTGCTTTCAACTCGCACTGATGGTGTGCTTCCTCTAGATTCAGATTTGTGACTGGGGGTTTTAGTCTCTGGTTTAGTTTCTGTTTTCACAATTTTTGGTGTACTTTTTGATGAAACTAGAAATGAAAAGTATGATAGAGAGAAAAAGTGATACGTAATTTACACAATTAGATCTTGTAATAGTTAAGCACTCTGGGACCAAGTAAAATCAAATAAAGTAAGAATGGGAATACTTGAACACAAATCTTCATATGGTGTGTATCACCAATGTAGTTAAGTTTAACTCCAAATAAAAGACTTTTAGTGTATTTTTACTTCAATGTATTTACCTCACTAGATTCATGAGTGTTAATTATCAGATGATGTAAACAAGCCCAAACCCTATCTTAATAGGTATGGTCAAGACCCAGGTGATAATCTGTAGCGTTATGAAGGGAAAAAAAAAAAGGGACTTAGAAGGAGAAAGACCACTTGCAAGTGAGAGAAAATAGTGGGTCTATTCCTTTGTGCCAAGTACAAGACTCTAAAATACCCACATGAAAAAGACATAGCATATAAATCTTGTTCTTCAATAACTGCAAAATGCAAGTAAAGCCCTTAATGTTAATATCCTACCTTCTGCTGCTTTAGGTGTTTCAGCAACTGTAGGTAGATTGATATAGGATGTCCTTGGAAAACTTTTCTCTGATAATTCTTGAAACTCACTGTCTACAATGTCAAAGTCACCAGGTTTGTTAGGAAACGGCAACATCTCTGACTCATTCTAGAAAGAGCAATTTAAGTTCAACTTTTTTTTTTTTTACTTCATTACATTTCGTTTAAATATACCACAGGGACATCACGTCCCTTATGATTGCTTTAAAAAAAATCAGATTTAATGTGCTAAATTTAATGTGCTAAACTGACAAAGTTATTTAACATACCAATGCTTGTAGATCATATAATGTGGAAAGATGACCCCAGACATCATCTGATGTAATCTTTTTACAAGATGAGCTCAGACGTTCATGTATTGCCAACATCTGAAAGTGGCGATTAACACCTAGATATAAATTTAAAATATTACATCTTTATAACATTTACACTTAATTTATTAAAACCTACAATGACCTAGATCTACTATGATGTAGTTTTAAATTTATGTAGTAATGGCAATCTCTTTGATTCCGAAGATTAAGGATGAGAGCAGTGTTTCACATGACTATGCAAACCCAGTTGCGACATGCATAATTTCCCCATATTTTGTTATCTGCCAGCAGCCTGTTTAAGTTTTCTTTTCCTCTTCTGTCCCTGTCTTCAATAAGGGCTTTTCTTTGGATCTCAAATGTGTGTCCCACAGCCCTAGTGAGAGCTCTCCAACTGTCTCTTTCAGAGGCCATCTACTGCCAGCTACTTTCCTCTATGACAATGACAGCGAAATGGCGAATGAGTTGATCTTTATCTAGCGCTTATGGGAGGCACCTCTGTTACACCAACCTCCTTTAATTTCACCAAAGAAGATAGCCGTCTCCAATGCAGGATAAGTGTCCAACCCAGCGCAGCTGTCAAATGGTAATTAGTACTTCTATACTGTCTACACTGGTCTCCAGCAGAACATTTTTTTTTTGTAATGTAGTCTTGTCAGCATATGCCTACTATTGAGCGAAGGTACTATTGATTTTGATGATTATATAATACAAAAAAATAACATACCTGCAGGTTTGTGCCCTCTCATTGCATGGAAGAGATTGACTTCCATGTCTACATTCCATACAACTTCATTTGCTTCTACAGTCAGTGTCATCTTGGCACTCTGGCTCTGCAGTTCTAAAGTCTAAGTTGAGAATAGCTCTACTGCTCTAGCCTCTACTACTAGAACTAGAGTTAACTAGAGTCTCTACTCAGTCAGACTCTAGTACTGACTAACTAACTGAGTACTCTAGTCCTAAGCCCTAAGCCTAATTTTTAAGTCTAAGAAGACTAACTCGTCACTCTAGACCCTCTATATAAATATAACTAGCAGACAAAAGTAAAGAAAAGATGTAAAAATCTAGTAGGTTTAGATTAGATCTAGTGTCTCTAGATATAGTAGATATTCATAATTACAAAATGCTAATAATATAATAGATCTATCTAGAATTCTAGATCTAGTCTAGACTCTAGAAAACAGTTATACACTGGTTAGCAAAGACTTTTTTTGTTAGAGTTATCTACCCATTGTAATTTTGACTAATTTGTTGATGGAATTTAAATCTATATAGATCTATAATCTAAATATAAATTAGTAAATATAAACTTTATCTAAATACACACGATGCTTATTTCTATTAATTTTTGCCAACATTATTCAATGTTAATTATAAATTAATGTGTCTAGATCTAGAATCTAGATCTATTTAGTTTAACAAACAATTAACAACTCCCTTTTGCTCCTAGTAAATATAAAAATATATCAAACGCTGCCATGAAAGGAAACAAACCAAAATTGCTTATGAATACTAGTAAGATTAATATGATTAATGTGCACCCATATCTATGTGTGCACCATTCCGTCTTCGATTAATAAGTGTTGGGGGGTAGTAAGGGTAAATTAGCTGTTAAAAGCTGGCTATCGTTTTGAAGTAACGTCTCTATCATATAAGATAAGAAGATAAGATAATAAGCATGCCAGACCCTTATAAGTGTATAGGCGTCTTTAATTTTTTTAATTGCCCGAAAATATTACGCGTGAAGTGTCGAGAAGACCGGGACTTAGGGCTATCATCTATTTTGGCCCTACTAATTAAAGTGAAAAGTTCCGACAAGACATCTTAGCATTTCTCAAACATAAAAAAAAAGGGGGGGGGGGACTAAATATGCTGTCAAGGGAGTACAAGGTGTTTTTTTTCTTTTACAAGAACCAAAATCTGTTGTATTCGCGTGTCGCCTAAATCCATATTTGAGTAGGGCCTATAAATATAGACTTAGACTTAGGTCCTCCCGCGCCGTTCGGCGCATTGGGCGGCAAGCTGTCTCCATAAAGATCTGTCACTGGCAATGTCTGAAGCCTCCTCCCACCTGGTGTCCACTGTTCTGAGGTCCTCCATGAAGGTGTGTCGCCAAGTAATACGAGGACGTCCCTGTTTGCGCTTTCCTCGTTTTGTCTTCCATGTTATCACAACTCTTGGTGTGCGTAATTCATTTTGACGTAGAACATGTCCCGCAAACCTCATGCGCCGCTCAGTCACAACCTCACTAAGTGTTCGACTCCCAGTTCGGCATAGGATTTCCTTGTTTGAGACCCGATCAGTGTAACTGACTCCCAAAATCCGTCTCAGCCATCTCTGTTGAGCCACATTTAGTCTTTTCTCAATTTTGACAGATGGCTTCCATGTCTCACATGCATGTGTAGCAGTTGGAATGACGATTGTGTTGAGAAGGTATATTTTTGTCTCGAGTCCAATGGCTTGGCTAGTCCAAATAGGCTGCAGCCTTTGGAAAATACTCCCTGCCTTTCCTATTCGGCACGCTACATCGTGGTAAGCATCTCCATCATTTGTTATGATGCTGCCAAGGTACGTGAACTTGTCCAGCTCTTCAAGCTTTGACTCGCCAAGTCTGACGGAGACACCCTTTGCCTTATATCCCACTCGCATAATTTTAGTCTTATCCAAGTTTATGCCAAAACTTTATGCGGAGGCCAATTTTGGGTGCCTCTCTGTCTAGGCTCTCCGTCATTTCTTGAATGCATTTATTTGTAGCCCCGAGTAGTGCAACATCATCAGCAAAGTCCAAGTCCGTCAATCGGAGTTGTTCACTCCATGGAATACCAAAAGCAGTTTTTTAAATATTTTTTTTAAATTTAAAATTAAGTCACGTCGTTTTATTCATCTTCTAAGAACGACCTTTCATACTTTTTTTTTCGCATCTGGAACAAAATCAACTTTATATTATTTTGAAGAAGTCATATATTTCAATAAGTTTCGTCAACGCGATTCTAGATTTTACCCGTGTTTGGAACATCAAAATGGTAGAATTTCAGTAGAAGAACATAAGCCTTACTATCGTTTTGTTGACGTCTTTTTCGTGAATAAAAAGGCCCGATTCAAAACGTCTTGCTGAGTGACCTAATGATCTTTCGACTGTCAATCTCCTTACGAACGTTTATATTCTACTCAGACTCTACTGCATCCGATGCCTATTTCATACTTCGGTATCGGCAATTCCCACGCTTTCTTAATTTAATTTTTCCTACACTCTTCATTTTTAGGAGAAATATTGTGTCACGGAGACACCAGGAAAATGAGTTTCTGCAATTTTTAATTAACATTGCAGCGACCTACGCAGAATCCTTCACATCCGTTGGACATACACCTTCAGCAACAGTGAGCAGTCTATCCATAGGACGAAATATAGGTCTAGGCCTTATGTTGCTAGTTAATCGCTAAGTGTGTAAAAGGGATTGAAGCTCACCAAAAGCATATATGTAAGATAAGATAAGATAATTTTTATTGATCCAATCAAATGGAAATTCAGTTTGACAAAAATTGACAACATCATAGTCACTACTGTAAAAATAACATTATAGATGCAAATACGAACAACATTCACATACGAAACACATAGGCCTACACACTCACAACCAGCGCTTTATGAATTAGACTTCTATGAACTTCTCGATGATGACAGCTGATCTTGTAACATTCTGACCGACAGTGGGAAGAAGGAGTTTTTAAATCTTTCTGTTTAGTTCTAATGGAATGGAGACGACCACTGCGTTCAGATCTTATGTAATAGTGGTTTAATGGGTGAAGGTTATCTTTAAGAATCGTGAGTGTTTTGGAAAGGCATCTTTCATAGAAAAGCTCTTCAAGAGACGTAGCTGTGTTCGAGTGATATACGATGCTTTTTTAATTAGTCTATTTAGTCTAAGTCTTATAGTGCAAGTGAAGTAATTACCATACCTGCAGGTGATGGCAAAGTTAATTAGACTGCTGATGGTTGCTGTATAAAAAAGTTTTTTTTTAATTTCATACTCTCACTGAAGGGGTGCTAATATTTCATCTCTCTTCTGATTTACGCATACAAATCTAGCCCTTATGTCTTTCAAATTCATAACCATAAAGATTGGCTTAACAAATAAAAAAAATAGTTGAGCTAACTGTAAGCGTCTCCAAACCAACGCCAAACTATAGGCCCTATCTGGTTTTTAAAGCTGAAGAAATGCCTTCTAGTAAGTTCTAGCACAGTGGTTCCCAAACTTTTTTGTCTCGTAGACCCCTTGGAAATCTTTGTAGACCACTGGGGGTCTATATACACCACTTTGGGAATCACTGTTCTAGAAGCACAGGTGGGTGGAGGAGACGGAAGAGTTGTACGATTAATGACAATGCTTTTTGAGTAGCATTAACAAGTGGCTGAGGGGTAAAGCACTTGGCTTCCGTGCCGAGGTCCCGGGTTCGAATCCTGGTGAATTTCTGGATCTTTGGGCGCCTCTGAGGCGTTTAAAGGATTGAAAATACCTTTTAATAGTTTTAATATTAGAATAATCCAGAACACAATTTTACTACCTCCACCCCCGAATTCGCGTAATAATAGCTAAGCATATTGCCGGCCCCATTGTTTTATCGGTTTTATGGTCACAGTTACGGCGCGAACAATGCTAAACCATTGTTCCAGACATTTTCTACGTTAATCGAAATGGTAACCATGTCAGAATTTAGTAGGCCCTATAAGGACATTGGCTTGATTTACATCAGTGTTTCTCAATCTTTTACTAGTGGTGCTCCCCACCCAATCCGACGAACATATTAACTCCACGCCAAACGGTCTGGGAAGCGCTAATGTGTAAGCCTAGCGTTTTATCCCCCGCATTCTTATTTTATGTAATAAATTAGAGACGTTCTATCAAAGAAGAAGCTATTTAACGCTCTACAGAGTCTACACGTATCCATGTGTTCATCTAGTCGTGCGTGTTCATCAGAGACTTAACTCGACTAAAGAAAGAAATAAAGAAAGGGGCGACACAGCCACACCTTGAAGTGTGAGAACATTGGAAGCTCATTTAGTGCATGTAGGCCCTATGGCCAAGATCTTTGGGGCTCGCCAAGACCTTCCTTCAGGGAATAGTACCAGGAAAAAAAAGAAGAGGCAGACAGAGAAAGCGATGGACAACATAAAAGAATGGACGGGCCTGCCATTGAAAAAGGCTCTAACTAATGCAAAGGACAGAGAGGAATGGAGAAAGGCGGTTGACGAATATTGCATGGTGCCCCAACGATCCAACAGGTAAAGATAGGTACGTTTTTGAATGTGGGGAAAAAAATTACTTTTCTTGTATTTTAACGTATATTATTAATTTAGGCAATCAATCACTGAGTACTGGCATATAATCACTGAGTACCGGCACCTTTTTTTTTTTTTTCAAAAAAAGCACTGTATATATATATATATACACATATATATACTGTATATATTTCGTCCATCGTGGTTCGAGTTCGATGATGACCACTTTTGTCATCCAGGGGGGCTGAGGGCTTTGCACTGGGGTTTTGTGCCTCCTCGTGTGGCTGGTGAGACCTATGTCTGCCCGGAATGTTCGGCTGCACACTGGGCAGATTATTCCAGCTGGAACTAGTGTCATTGGCCTTGCCTTTCATTTCTGGCGTTTTTCTTCTGCCAACGCTGTTCTCTTTTCTTCAGTTCGCCAGTTTTCACAGCGTGACTCCATGATGCTCTGTCATGTGCTTCTGTCTCCCAGGTGGCTGGGTGCATGCTGAAGGCTTTCTGAGAATTTTTGAATTAAGCGTTTTCTTAGTCCACCTTGTGAGCGCTTTCCTTTCCTTTATTGGCCATACAGGAGTCGTTTAGGGATGCGGCGGTCTTCCATTCTGCAGACATGTCCTGCCCATCGCAGCTGGGACAGCATCAGGATTGTGTAGATGCTATGCCAACCCGCTCTTCGAAGGACTTCAGTATCTGGTATTTTTTCTTGCCATTTGCCATTCAGTATTTTTCTTAGACAGGTCACGTGGAAGTGGTTCAGTTTTTTTTTTTTTGCATGTTTTCTGTATACTGTCCACATTTCTGAGGCATAGAGCAATGTAGGGAGGATGACGGCTAGATAGACCCCTAGCTTTGTGTTAGCGATGATACCTCGTTTGTTCCAGACATTTGAAAAAGTCTGCCATAGGATGCATTGGCCTTGGCGATACGCAGCTCGATTTCGTTGTCGATCTTTCCATTTCAGGAGAGTGCCAAGATAGGCGAATCTATCCACTGCATTTATATCATGTTCATTTATCCTGATGCTTGGATCCGAGTTGGCTTTACCTGGAGCAGGCAGATCTTATCTTATCTTATGAGACTTCAGTCTTTTTTGTGTTTATGGTAAGGCCAAAGTCTGATGCAAAGACTGCTATGTTGGAGGGTTGAGAAGACTAGTCCAATATCTGAGAGATTTTTTTTCCTGAGATGAACTGCGCAGTAGCTCTCCATAGGGGTGTTTTAAAATCTAAATCGGGCCTCTCGAGGGAGAATGCAGTTTTGAAGGACGTGGTCGGTATTCTTTGGTGACAATCTGCAAGGGTAAAGTTCACAAGTAGTGGGCACGTGAGCATGTGCATGGCTAGGTCAACTTCATGTAAAGCAAGGAGAAGAAAGAAAAAAAAAGCGATGATACGCGACAATTGGGAGGATTATAGTTCTATCTTCTTAGAAATTACAGACGTCCTTTCAAAACTGAAGATAAAACGTGCGAGAACTGTGATTAAATCGCGCTGGAATATTAAAATAAGAAAGAAAACTTGGAGTTTATCTTACAGACACAGTGGCGTACTGAGAGGAGGGCGGGTGGGGCCAGAGCGCCAAAAAGGTTATCAAAACAATATGCCTATTATGTAGATTGTAGGGGCCTATCCCTTAATTGTTGTTCGCTTACAAATGCCCCCCCCCCCTCGGACTGACGCTATTCACGAAAATGGTATAAAAATCCTACCAAGAAGACGAAACGACGATTCAATTAAATTACGATGTATTTTAAGGATTTAAACATTGATAATAATGCCGTTTACACTTCATCAATTATTCTACATGGATCTATAACCACAACATTATGGGCCATTCCCATTGAAAAAAAAATCCACGCTGCACCCCCATCTCCCTTCCCACCCCGGCCGCGAACCACAGGTTGAGAAACGCTTTCCTCAATTCATTTTTCCCCCTGTTCATCACCGTACCGTAACTGGTACCTTTAAAAAAAAAAAGAATGTTTTAATTTCTATGTTTTGTAGTAGAGTCTAGTTAAAAAAATATTAATGGAGCTATTAAGCTTATCTAGATCTATATAGATAAATATAGATCTAGATCCAGATTTAGAATCTACTTCTGTGACGCTATCCAATCAGTGACTAGAATCGAGATTGTACATCAACGCCACCTGGACATCAAGCATGGTCGTAGGTGTAATGAAACAGGAAGCATTAGATTCCAGATTTAGATCTATTTGAAATTATGCCCCTTACCCATAAAAATGATAAATTACGACTTCAACTTTTCCCATTATTTCCGATAAATACTAGACGCTAATTAAAGTTTATGCTCATTTTTATAATGTATCAAGATACAAATGTACACCCAATAATGTGATATATAGATAGATCTAGTCTAGACTAGATTTGGATTTTGATCTCTAGATGTCTATTTCATAAAGATTGCGATTACCCGAAAACCCTTTTTATACGAAAGCAAAGCTTGTACACGGTCATTGTTACAGTAATGCCAGTTAAGCGTTGATAAAATATACGTAAAATAAATTACACGTTACAGCTAGCTAGAGGTGACCTGCTTATAATTTTATTACGCTTAAAATATTTTAGGCATCGAATATATAGCTTATATTTATTTAATATTTTATTTACATTAATTAATCATTATGAAATTATTGTAATTTTCATCGCAAGTATCAGAATATCTGATTTTATGTATTTCATAAACGATTACCTTATTTTACTCTATTTTTATCACTTTAAACACCGAAAATAAATATAGCTATAGTTGTATAAATAAAATTAGAAAATAAACACCAATTATTAAAAAATAAATGCGGTAAATAAATACTGTAGGGATTATCTATTTCATTTGTTTGAAAATTCCGAGCTTACAATTAAAATAAAAAATATAAAGATTTAATTCTGATACTACATTATTTTTTTCCTGAAAGTAAATATTTAGAAAATAGCATACAAATTATTTTTGGTTACGGTTAATGTTCTCTGGCCGTCTTGTCAACTTCTGGTGGCGCACATGTAGTGTTTGTTGAGTCAAATTTATCAAGAATACCACCCGTTTTGTTATTTCTTTAACATCTTTTAAGCCGAATAATGTCTTATAGTGCAAGTAGAGGTGGTGGTGGTGGCAACTCCACAACTATGATGGTAGAATCTTCTAACGTTGGAAAGATTATAGGTAAGCCTTTGAAAGTACTTTTTGGGGGGGAAATAGCCATCTTTATTTGCATGTTTTTTGTACGTTAAATTGTTTCAATGGTCATGCATGCTTTCGTGACCCACTTTGCGTTTTGTGTGGTTTTTAGATCCAGACTTTAGTTTAGATATGGATTATAGAATAGATGTAGATCTAGACTCAACTAGTTTATAATAATGTAGCCTGAAAAGTGAAATCATTTTATTTAAAAAAAAAAAAAAAAAAACTCAAGAAAATTCAAATTTTGCTGCATGGGCACCCCATGCATGGCCATTTTGGCCATGCCCCATGCATGGCATGAAATTACTTTTTTTCCCTTGTGGCATAGATCTAGATCTGCATTAAATAATCTATCATTATTTTTTATTGTGAATAAAAATAATGTTTAAAGTTAGGACTAGATTGACTAGATCTACATTACTACAACCCAGACTCAGCTACTGGCACTAACATCCTGGTTTCAGACTTGCACTACTTGCAGCATAAAATAATGGACCTCATTCACCAAAATGAACGATGTAGTGATGTCCATTAAAGCAATTAAAAAAATATGGACACACAATATCCATGTTTGAATCAAATTAAGT
Source organism: Biomphalaria glabrata (assembly GCF_947242115.1). NCBI lineage: Eukaryota > Metazoa > Mollusca > Gastropoda > Planorbidae > Biomphalaria > Biomphalaria glabrata. The sequence goes on from NC_074715.1 coordinate 14,109,260, forward strand.
TGTAAGTTTTATAGATCTAAAATAGATACGATAGGGAAGCATGTGACTCAAGTCGGGTCAAGTGTCTCAAGGGTGTTTGTTTACGATTGGTAAATGATAAATGAGGTCCATTATAATTGTCACAATTTAGTCTAGTGCGAAATCACACTCGTTGGACATTGGTAGATTCAATTTTTGACATTCCTAGCTCCCTATATTTCTAATTTAATGCTAGGAAGACAACTTGAAATTTGCAAGTTCACATTTTTCATTATGGAATTTTTTTTAAACGTGGGAGGAAAAACACATTTAGGGTGGGCAGTTCAGTATAAAACAGTACTAAGTGTGTTAGTATTAGTATTTTCTCCAATAGACAGTCTGCTCCACTTCACAATTAGAAAGGTCAAGTGTTTATATTTGACAAACATAAAAATAAAATATGAAGTCATCTTATTATAATTTAAAAAACAAAACACTGAAATAAAGACTTAGGACCCCAAGACATGCAATGTAATTCCACATCTGATTGAACACAATTATTGTGCAAAACAGTATTAAAAACATAATGTATGCTCACTGTAAGAACATACACAAAAAAAAAAGTTCTTGAATTTCATAAATGCGGAAACATTTTGTTCATTATTTAAGCCAAGATGTTTCCTTTGACTGCCTTAGAGTGAATGGATCTCTTTAAAAAAAAAGTTCAATAAGGATCAAGGGCATTTGGTCATTATAAAATGTCTCATATAAGCAGTTCTTGCACTCACTGGAAATGATTGCTGTGTACCCAGGCATCCTAGGAGAGAATTACATCTTGACAATCCATGCAGTACTGTTCTTAATTTGCTGCACCTTGGTACACAGAGTAGCACAACATTCAATTAATCAAGCATCAAACACTGTTGCAAATCTTAAATGACTTAAATTTTTACAAACATAATTGTTATTCATAAAATAGTATGATGGAATCTATATGCAACTTCAACAAAATTAACAATTACTAACTAGTCTACCTCATTATAAGCATGTATCTACTTAATAACTTGAATACACAAAATTTGCATTAAACATATAGAGAGGTTATTTTTTAATGACTGCTGCTGCTTTTATCAATTTATTAAATATTAAAACAGTATGAGAATTCTGGTAACATGATTCACAATTCTAAACAGAAAAAAAAACATTGTGGCCGCATCATCTTATTTAATCTTTATATGGAGAAATAGGCTAGTAAACTTGAAGTAAAAAAAAAAACAACAAATAACTACAATTTAAAAGTTAATTGCTTAAATAAAAATACTTTGAACTTGAATGATAATGTAAGACTACTATTTAACATACAACATTATGATTTTGTGAAATATTAATTCATGCTTGTGTTTGTGTTCACATATGAACAGTTATCATTATTTCATTTCACTCAGATTTTTTTTTTTTGGGTTGAAATATCCAATGAGTGATGTGTAAATATATACTTTTTTATAAATGTACAAAATATCGTGTTATAACTACGATACATATATGTAGCAATAGTCTTGTTAATATTTATAATTTTGTTAAACAAGTACAAAATCATTTTTTATTAAAATCTAGGTCGTGGTGGAAGCAGAATCAGAGATTTGGAACAGGACAGTAATGCCAGGATAAAGGTAAAAAATTTATTTCTGATCAAATCCAATAAGAAACATGTTAAAAGTAAATCAAGTTCATGACTTGTCAGATTTTGAGTAACAGTAGTGATGCAGGGTTGTGAGTTTCAAATATTTTTGTTGGCTGGTATTAGGATATAAAAATAAATGCTAGTTACTGGCCTAGCAGAGTAGTTGTATTTATTTATTTTGTTTGTTTCCCCAAAATATCTCAGGCATAAACAAATTTATACAGAAAAGATGGCTTTATTAAAATCAACACATATAAACTAAAAGCTAAATACTGTTCCTTTTTTTAAAAAAATTATTTAGTGAAGGCTTTTCAGCTGAACAAACTTTCCTTGTGCTACGTCTTAAGTTTCTAGCCATAGTGTCACTGGTTAATATCAGAACAATTTTATCGCTTAAAAAATCATTTTTTTTGTTATTTGTACATTTTAAGAAACAACTAAGTTGTGATGTGCTATTGTATCATCTGTTAGCAACAAAAGTAAAATGTGTGACTATGGCTGTTTAAAATAATCAATGTATTGGGTTGACCAATATAATTAGTTCTTATTAAATGATAATAATTAGATATCAAGAGATGAAAATGAAGATGGCATGAAATCTGTAGAAATCAGTGGAACAGAGGAAGAAGTTGAAAATGCCAGAAGAATGATTGAGGAGTGTTTGAATGGAGGTAAGTGTCTATATTGCCTAAGCACTGTGTACAGTTTATATTGGTGACTAAATTTAACATCTAAATGAGTAAAAATTCTTTTAATGCATAGAAGTGGTCTTGTTAATAAAAGTTATTTAAAAAATTAAGTCAAAGCTTTTGTATTATTAAAATATGTAAGTTTTTTATTTATTTATTCTCAGGTGATAGTGGAGGGGGTGGAAGACGAGGCGGTTATGGAGGAGGACGTGGTGGACGTGGCGGAAGCGGTGGTGGATATGGAAGGCGAGATGAAGGATGGGGTCGCAGAGATAGAGATAGTGGAGATGGTTGGGGAAGACGAGATGATTATGACAGAGGTGATTGTTATTTGTTATTTAATTTTTTTTTTTAATTTTTAAAAAATATCTTAACCATATTAAAGTATACCTGGCACTCAGATTATATTTGTAATGAAAATTTTTTACAGGTAGCCGTGGAGGCTCTGGTAGAGGTGGTGGTGGTGGTTTTGGTGGCAGCAGCGGTGGTGAATCTGAAACAATATATGTGGAATCATCAGAAGTTGGCAGAATTATAGGTATGTTTTAAATTTAATGGTAAAACTTTTAAAATTTTTTAATTTGTGGGATGGCAAGGTAAATAAAATATTATACATATATTTTTATTTTTAGGCCGTGGTGGAAGTCGGATCAGAGATATGGAAGCTGATAGTGGTTGCAGGATAAAGGTAAGAAATGTAGTCAGTGGCTTTAGATATCTTTTTATTAGCATAGCTAATTAATTAGTTAATTTGTTTACATGCAATTATTAATTTCAGGTATCTCGTGATGGAGATTCAGCAGGACACAGTTCAGTAGAATTGTCTGGTAGCAAAAGTGCCATCTCAGAAGCTAAGAGACTTATCCAAGATGCCGGAGTTGAAATAGTTAATGGCAACGAACGCGGCCGTGGTTGGTGAATTATTCAACCTTTCTTGGGCTGAATAAAGAGGGTTCAGTGTTGACATGGTCATGTTCATGATGTCATATTTTTTCTTTCCCTTTGTTTTACTCTTGTTTGGTTCTGTTTTGTAGTCTGTGTCATTATTGCTCATATTTCATCCATTGACCATACTGAATTTTATCAAAGATTTTTTAATGCACTCACAAGTTGTGGGTTTTTTGGCCTGGTCTGTATAAAAACATTGGTTTTTATGGAATAAAATGTGCAGGCCAGATTATAAAGTAGGTATTTTGATATGAGAAGAAACTGGTTCATTATTTTATTTTGTGCATATAATGCCTACATTTCCAGCTTTGAATAAACACCAATTAATTAAATAACTAATTTTTTTTATTGTTGATTTTTCGTGTTTGTTTAAATGGTATCTATTCTTTTGTATTTCAAGAAAATAATTAATACAAGTGTAAATGTTTTTTTTTTATCTTCAACTTTCAAAAACTTTTTTCTATTCAGGATTTTTAAATTTAAGTCAGAATGTTGTATTCTTAAAGATTTCAAATTAGTTTTCTAATAGGGTTTTTTTTATATTCTCTCCCCTTTATTAAGGTGGTTTTGGGACAGATAGTTCGGGCACTTTGTTTGAAGGTAAATTACTACATATTATAGTGTCTAAAATTTATATATGAATGGTGATTAATTTTTATGTATGTATGTATGAAAGGATAATTAAAAAAAAAAATTGATAGTAAAAGTTTTGGTAGGTATATTACCCACATTTGTTAGTACACTTGTATCTACACACACTGACCTGAAATAGAAAATGTTTTTTTTTTACACCAAAATGTGTAATAAAAAATTTTTTACAGCACAAATTACATGGTTTTATAAAGACTTCATTTTTTAAGCATTCTCTTAATGAAAAACAACATATATGTAGGCCACTTGAAAAAACTAATTACAAATAATTTTAATGCTCATTACTTAAAAAAAAAAATTCTATACATCTTATCAAGTATTTCTCCTAAAATTAAAATATGTATCGAAAATGTTAAAAAGTTTCAAGAAAAAGACTACTCTTCAAATATTAATATACTGATGTATATAATATATACATGTATTTACAATTGAATCAAATTAAAAGTAAAAAACCTGAAAGGTTCAAAATTGAAACAATTTGAAAAGCCACTTTTTTTTCTTTGAAATCATACTAGATTAATGATTTAAAAGATTTTACATTGTAATCAAGGAAAACAACCACTTTCCGTTACACGCTAAAAAAAAAACTACATTCAGCAGACCGAAAATAAAATTTAGAAGAAACACTTAAGTTAATGTCTGCTAAAACACCTGGTGGCATATTAAGTTATAATGCAGGCTGTTCTCCTTTACCAGGGCAGACAATTCATTTATTGTATGCCCTCCTACAACAGTGAACACCTCTGAGAAGCAGAGAGAACAAGAGGAAATCAAGAAACCTGCTCCAATAGACTGGAATGCAGTTCGTGATCAAGAAAACTTGCGATTAAATAGTAGATTTGAAGGTAAACTTTTATTCTTAGAGGTTTTACTTTTATCTTAAATTTAATAATTACAATGTTTATTTTTTCATGTAAAAGAGAAAAAAATGCTATTAAATAGCTTAATTTCCATTGCGCTTATAATTATAAATTGTATCACTGCTCACTGCTGTAATGAAGCCTGAATTTACTACGACCAGACAGAATTTTTTTTTTTTCCAATTCAATGCAACTTGTACAAAGTAAATCCTCTTAGATTTTACTTTGAAATGCTTACCATGTGAACATGTCCTTACTGTTGGCTGGTCAGTATAAAACAACACAAGAACATGGTATTTGGACAGGGTGGGTGGGCGAGTGTGCATTGATTTGCTGTAAATGTTACACATAAAGAAATTTTAATAAACAACTAATAAAGCAACAAAATAAAATTTACATAAAAGGTACATAATTTTTAAAGAATAATTATCACTATCACTATATCACTATCACTATTCTAAGTTTGAAATTTAATTAGGATACCATTTAAATATTTGTTGTAAACAGTAATCTACTTATGTTGTAAAAACAATTAAATACAATTGTTGATTAAATACACAATTATCTTCCAAACTGACTTATTTTTTAATTATGAAAAACCTGTAAAAATTTAGCTTTTTTTTTTTTTTTTTTTCAACCATGTGGAATGTTTATATTGTTAGTACCATATATTTTTCTATTACAGTTTTTGTTTCACTTATAGTACCATATTTACAAGTTTGATTAAAACTTGTTAGTGAAAAAAAAAAAAAAAAGCACTTTTTATTCTTTTGTAGACAAAAATTTTTATAATTTAATTTGCATTGTTGGTCATCAATTCAACTATTTTGAAATGCAACATTGTACTTAGAATCTTTTCGATCAATATGTGCCTTAGAATGCCCTGAGTTCTAATGCCTTTCTGATGAGCAATGCCTGAATAGCACTCACATCCCTCTTAATCTGTCTTCAATTTTTTATCCTACCAGTTATCCAACCTGACTCAGGTTTATGATAATTGATAACTTGTTTTGTGTTCCTCACAGACAGTAGTGTGATGCCCTTACACTATCTATTAAGATCTCTTTTCTAGAGGACTTCTTATTGCGCTGTTACTTAAAAGTGATGACTCCTATTGATGGATCATACCAAGTTATGACTGACTTTGTACATGTTATATCTCAAACTAAAAAAAAAAATTAATACAGATGCAGCCGTGACAATATCATAACAATATGTGTTGTATTATAGTCATACAATCTTTTGTTCACAGATTTACCTCCTATTGTTAAAAATTTCTTTAAGGAAAATAAAAACTTTCCAAAAATGTCAGAGGATGAGGTTAAACGCTACAGGTTAGTCTGAGCCAGCACAGGTTTACACCTAATTAAACTATTAAACTAAGTTTTGATCCATAGAAAAGTTAATAGTTTTGAAATTGTGTTTATGTATATTTTTTAAATTTCTAACTTAAAATTTATTACTGGTACTATGTGAGTACAGTGTGCATGTAAAATGTATAAATGGTGTAAAAAAGAAAACTTTCTATCGTTGTTATAAGAAAATACTTAGGGGTAAGATACATCAAAGCTACATAAATGAAATCTTCCTTTTCAATTAAATTAAGCAAGAGAGAAAATTAAACTCATTCCACTTGTGATGCCTCTGAAGGATCTTGAAAATAACATAAAACGGGATTTAAAATCAGTGAACATTGATACTGACCATTGGGAAGACATAGCCCTAGACCGCACTAGTTGGAGAGAGATGGTGACCAAGAAAGCTATGGACAGCGCGAGAAAACATTGGCCTCAACTCTCTAAGAAAAGCATGCCATACAAAAAAAGGCCAGCTCCTCCACCACCAAAGCGAAAGCCACCTTGACCTGCAATATATGTGGACGGGAGTGTCTCTCCAAAATAGGGCTCCATAGCCATATGAAAGTGTTCGAGATGAACCATAGTTGTTTTACTACTGAAGGAGGCCTATGAAGATGAAGTTGAAAAACATGTAACTACTGATGATAGATGCATTTTTAACGAAATGAAGCAGGCATACATAATATAGTCCTTAAACTGGTCTGAAATCCTCTTGAGCTTGTTGACAAGCTACAGTTATAGTCAAGATTTAATGAACATAGTGAAGCACTGTGTTAGTTTTTATCCAGTAGTCTTTATTACCATCATTCTTTGCCTCACTTTTCAACAAGCGTTGATCTCATTACTTTTATGGTATGTGCACCAATTAAATAGGTCAAGATAATTGACAGCCTTTGTAGACGCTGCTTAGACTCCATGGACTTACTTTGTATTTAGAGACGGATGGCTTATCATTCTCATAATTATATTGTATTAATATCAGATCTTCAAACCTTTTCTCTAGTTTAGCTATTTTAGAAATTTTTTTTTATACTGACATACCGATACTATATACATCTCATACTTCTGCTAATTCTTATCTGTGATTTCATGTTCATTTAATTTTCACAATGCGGGTAAGAGTAGATTGTTCAGGAGATTGAAATAGTTATAATGCTACATCTATCTGCTGCGTCTTAAGCAACTGTGCTTAAAGTGTAAAGAGTTGGGATTTGGCTTGAGCCTTCACTTACAAAATTATTGTCTGCAGACTGGGTACTAATATATATATAAAGTTGAATTTTTTAAATATTTTTTTTTTTATATAAGTACAGATTTTTATTTTTGATGGAACTTGAATATTTATATACCTATGTATATTCCAGAGGCACGTGTCAAGAAATAGCATTAAAAAGAATAAAACACAAAAACCAACAATGGTGTAGGATACATTTCTTTGAATGCTATGTAGCTAACAGATCTATCATTTTGTGTGTGTGTGCATGTTTATATCTTGTGCCATATGAATGTTTACAGGAAAGAAAATAACAACATAACATTTGAAGCTCCAGACTTTGAGACAGTTCCTCATCCTGTACGGTCTTTTGAAGAAATCTTTGGGGATTATCGTAAGTTTTTTTTAATAAAAGAAAAATTGAAACGCATCAACATTCAGGTTTTCATCATATATCACTGTATTTTAACATTTATTAAAAAAAAACATAAACTTCTGGGTGTTTTAGGATTAGCATTTCAGAAATCAAGATACCACTATTTTGAAGGCTCATAAGTTTTTCACAAAAATGCTTTATTACCTCAATACTTAGATTGTCCAGATTCATCTCAGAAATGGGGTGGGAAAAAAAGGTCATTTTGGCTTACCTACGAATAAATGTACCTTGAAAGCATTGTTTTCAAATGGAATGTCTAATCATTAATATACTAAAGCACTTTTAGCTGCAACTATACAGAAAATTACTGTTGTGTTGTCACACATAGGTCTCAGAAACTGAAAAGGCTATTAAAAAGCTCAAAATATTTTCAAAGGTTGTATCATATGGGGCTAATTTTCAAAAGTAAGAAGGCTTATTGCATGTAGATGTATCATTGATGAAAAAGGTAGCTCATGTTTGTACGTTCACATATGCTGTACATTCACATATGCTGTACATTATAGAAAATCAATTATGTTAATACTAATGTATATTGATTGCCAATGCACAAATACACACAGGCTTTTTTCCCTCCATTTTAGATCAATGGACTACAGACACATACTATTACTACTTATCAAGATGTTGAATTAAATATAATAGTTATTTTGATTGTTGTGATGATACACAAAGAGGTTTTATGTCCTTATCTAATATAATCCAGTTTGACTTGAAATGGAAAAAAGTACAAACAAATCCAGGAATAAAATCCATAAATCCAATAAGACTTAATTGATAGTTCAAATATTATGAATAAGCACAATGAATAAAGCCAATTTTTTTTTCCAAATAGATTGTGTGCTCTTCATTAAATATATTTACAAGTACACTAGAGTTCGTCACAAACTTTTACTAAAAAAATGTTAAAACTATGATATCTCACCAAAAGTCCCAAAGTTATTCTATTTTTTTTTGCATTGTCCCCCTTATTTTTACCAAGTTATTAGCTCTATTTGGCTTCTCTCTGATAATAATTAATCTGCTAAGGAAAATAACTTAAGATACATCAAATATCAACATCTTTCTATACAACAGTAAAATATTTACATCTGGAACATATTAAAGAAATAAAGTTTCCCTTTTACAACAATAATATTAACTCAGAACAAAAAATAGGATAACCAATAAATTCAGGACATGTCACATGAAATATATTTCACTGTTATGCCTAAACAGACAACAGAGCCCTGCATCTGAATTGTTATTTCTTTGTGCACGGTGATTCTTCAAATCTTCTCTGTCTTAAGCATCCCTCAGAGTCTTGGGATTCCAAAATGTCACATTTCTATTTATTTTTTTTTTACTTTCTACTCTGCTGCATAAAATAAATGAAACACATTTGGTCACATATTAACAGATTCCACCATTGTCTTCATTAGGATCAATATGTTCTTAGCTGTAATGGTTACTTATGGTCAGTAAAAAATCTGCCCGTTTATTTTTAAACAATTAAGTATGTATATTTTGTTATAAATGTAAATTTATTTTTTTAACAGGTTGAAAAAAAAATTATTATTTGTATGTAGGTTATTCATAGCTCGAAAAACAAAATTGTCTTAATACCAGATTTTTTCCTACACCAAGTCTTAAGTGCTAATAATGATCTAGTAGTTCATTCAAATTTGCAATTATAAATGCAATTTAGGTGTGAGTTAATGCATTATATATAATCTGTAGGATTGACCAGCAGAGATGCCTACTAGTTTTTGTGGAATACTGATATTAACAAAACAATTTAATTCATTTAGTCACAACACTTACTTGCTTCAAGCTCATAATAGAAAGGTACAAGAGTTGATTATTTTCATTTGGCTAAGGCTAAGTTCATCTGAAAAAAAATTATCCATCTAGTGAAGATGTTGTTTCTGTGACCAGCTGTTTCTGAAAATGCACACTTTATGCTCAATCAACAAAAAATAACCACATTTATTCATTAAAACTAAAAGCTTATGCTGTTTACATACATTTTAAAGATACAAGTAAAAGAATTGTTTAATTGCAGCTGAAATACTGTCTGAGATACAGAAACAAAAATTTGTTAAACCCTCACCAATTCAGGTAAATATTAACAATGTATTTTTACAAAATGTTTTATTAATTATTAATATATAGTTGCAAAAAGACACTTCTATAGTTTTTCTCTGTATACATTTTTGAGCACAAATATGTACATTTTTATAGTGAAAGAATGCAATTGTTTAAATTTACAGAGTCAGGCATGGCCTGTACTTCTACAAGGCAAAGATCTTATAGGAATAGCTCAGGTAGGCTTAGAACAAAAGCATAGCAGAACTACTGACAATAAGAAATCTTTTCTACTATCAAGGTTGTCTTTTTTTTAAAACTGGTAATTTGTGTATAATTGTATGAATGGAATTCTTGAAATATCTTAAACTAGCTAAGTTCCACCAACTAGCTAAGTTCCACCTAATATCAACTTCCTAAATAAAAGATGGTGTTGTCTAGATTAAAGACCTCAGTCTCGTTAGTTGAACATGTTATATTTCTTAAGAATCTTATACTGAACATTTTTGCTACATTTAGACTGGCACTGGGAAAACACTGGCTTTTCTTTTACCAGCTTTGATTCACATTGATAATCAACCAGTGTAAGTAGTTATTTTATATCACAATTAAATGCTATCATCTTCTCTTAATTGAAGAAGTCTATTTGTGTTTATTAAATACATGTAGTTTTATTCTCTTTAAACAGTAATAATAATAATAATTTTATTTATAAAGCGCTGTTAACAAACAAAATGTAGGCTCAAGGCGCTGTAACAACATTACAAACAAAAACACGAGAGCTAAAATGACAGTTAATATAAAAAAGTTTTAAACAGATAGGTCTTAATGTTCTTCTTAAAAGTGGTGTAGCATGTTGTCTGTCTGAGATCAATGGGGAGTGAGTTCCAAACCTTTGGTCCGTGAACTGAAAAAGCATGCAGACCGTAGCTTTTGAGGGAGAAACGTGGCACTACTAAAAGCGTTGAGTCCATTGAGCGCAGGGCTCTCTGGGGGACATATGGAGTAATCAGTTCGCTAAGGTACAAGGGCATCTCGTTGTTATATATACACTGATGACAAAGTGTGGCGACCTTGTAATCGATTCTCGCTTTCACAGGAAGCCAATGGAGCGTGCGCAAGAGCGTAGTAGCAGAATCTTGTCTAGTTTTTTTAAGGACTATTCGAGCGGCGTTGTTCTGTATACGTTGCAGCTTGGCTATTTTGTCATCAGGTATACCTGCTAGCACGGCGTTGCAGTAGTCAAGGCGGGAGAGTATGAATGCCACAGCTAGCATTTTTGTTGACTCTGTTGTTAAATATGGTCGGATCTGGCCTAATCTGCGCTGCTGCAGATAAAGACCTTTGCAGAGCTGACTTATGTGTGGGTCGAAAGATAGTGTTGAGTCGAAGAAAACTCCAAGATTCCGCACTACATGGACAAAAGGAACATGGCAGTTCGTGATAAAGAGAGAATCTGTGCTTTCAACTTTTGAGACATTGTTCCTAGTGCCAATCTTAATTATTTCTGTCTTGTCTTCGTTCATCTTGAGTTTATTTTCAACCATCCAATCGCTCACCCTTGCAACGGTACTACTGATTTTCTCTGCCAGATGCGACACCTCTGAGGGTACTGATGAATCGTATAACTGTGAGTCATCGGCAAAGAAATAGTATAAGATGCCGGTTGGCCGTATGACACAGCTGAGTGGATATGTGTACATAGTGAACAGTACTGGGCCTAGAACTGATCCTTGGGGTACTCCGTACTTCAAAAGTAAGCTTGTTGATTCCGTCCCGCTAACAACGACACTTTGGGTGCGTTCCGTCAGGTAGGATCCAAGCCACTTTAGGACGACTCCTGCTAAACCAAAAGTTGCAGAGAATCTGGCCATCATAATTTCATGGTCTAGCGTATCAAAGGCTGCGGACAAGTCCAGCATGGAAAGAATTGATATGTGGCCTTTGTCGGAATTTTGAAGTAAGTCGTTTAGTACCCTGACCACTGCTGTCTCTGTGCTACAGCACTTCCTATATGCAGATTGAAATTCTTCCAAGAGACAGTACTGTTCAAGATGAGAAAGAATTTGCGCTAACATGATGCGCTCCAGAAGCTTTGACAGGAAGGGAAGATTTGATACCGGGCGATAGTTTTTTAGACATTCCGGGTCAAGACTGGATTTCTTTAATAAGGGCCTGACAAGTGCATGCTTAAATTGCTGTGGTACAATGAAGTCAGTGAAGAGTTCACAATGTTAGTAATTGTAGGTACAAGCTCATCTAAACATTCAAGGAGCAAGGAAGTTGGAATAGGATCAAGGTCACATGACTTATTTGGCATCTTTAAAATAGTACTTTTGACATAATCTTCAGATACACGCTGAAACTCGCAAAAAGGAGTATTTTGAAAAATTGGAGAGTGGTCAAGCTGTGATGAGAGGGATGGCATGTCATTTCTAATCTGCTCAATCTTCCCAATGAAGAATCTATTGAAGGAATCAGGAAGTTCAGATACTGGGATAGATGACGGCAAACGTTCGTTATTTGCTCCCCCTAACATTTCAGCGGTGATCCTAAATAGCTCCTTTGAAGAATCAGAAGTTTCGATTTTTTGTCGAATATGACTAGCTTTTGCGTCTCTAATCATACGGTTAACCTTGTTTTTTTCTAGTATGTATATTTGTCGATGTATCGTCAGACCTGTCTTTTGAAATGTACGTTCGGCACGTCGGCGAATAAGTTTGGCAGTCTTTATGTCTTCTGTCAACCAGGGTGCAGATGGCCTAACTGAGACTGTACGAGTGACAAGAGGTGCATGGCTGTCCAGCAACTTTTTCAAGCAAGAATTGTAATTGCTGAGAACATCTGTGTTGCTCTGTTGCAACAGCAAAGAGGTCACTTCCATTTTGAAGGAGGCAATATCTATGGCTTTAAGTTTACGGGAAGTCACGTTTTTCTTTGGCTTTTTTGCTTTTGATAGGCGCATTTCAAAGTGTACAAGAAAATGATCTGACAAGCTGCGGTCTGAGACATTGAGTTTGGCTATAAGCTCACTTGCATTTGTAATAATCCAGTCAAGAGTATGGCCTTTGACGTGTGTCGGAACATTTAACAGTTGGTCTAAGTTGCGATCCTTTAGCGCATTTTTCAGCGACATCGCGTATGTCTCATTTTCACTGTCAAAATGCAAGTTCACATCGCCTATGACAAATAGATCTTTTGTTGATATGTGACTGTCAAGGAGGTCTTGAAATTCTTCGATGAAAACTTTTGTTGTCAATTTATTTCTCTTGCTTGGTGGTGGGCGGTACAGGAAAATAAAAGTCAGTGTTCTACTGCGGTGGGAAAGGCAAAACTCTCACATCTCAAAGGTGGTGTACGTTGAGATTTCAGGTCTTATTGTTACATATTTGGCTAGACTATCTCTGTACAGTATTGCTAGACCCCCTCTGTTGAGTTGAATTGCGATGGGTTATACCATAGGCGAATAAGATGCCCAGCCCTGTAATATTTACTCAATATTCCCTTAATAATATATTATTTGTTGTTTTATTTGAAGTCCACGCAATGAACGGGTCGGTCCATCAGCCTTGATACTGTCTCCTACCAGAGAACTAGCTCAACAGATTGAGATGGAAATTAATAAAATCAATTATAAAGGAATAAGGAGGTAAATACTTGAAAATTAAATACCTCTAATTGAAATGTTTGTATAAAACATGAATTTAAATGCTTTGTACAGTGTAATACTAAGAAGATGGCTGAGCAAGTTTCTTAAAGAAATTGGAAGTTTCTTTAGTTTTAGGTTTGACTCATAGAAACAAGCTCAAATTTAATTAAATCTCCAGCATCTAGCACATCTTAGTAAAAAGGTTAACGAGAAAATTTACTGATACATTTTTTCAGCATCTGTGTCTATGGTGGAGGTGATCGCAGAGAGCAGTTAAATAAAATCAAGAAAGGTGTTGAAATAGTGGTGGCCACTCCTGGGCGGTTGAACGACTTTATGAATTGTGGTGCCGTTAATGTTAAACATGTCACATATTTAGTAGGTGTAAACCTTAACAAGTTATCCTAAGTTTAAGTACTTAGTTTTTTTTGTTTTTTTTTAACACAAGATAATTCTTGTGCAATTTATTTAAAAATGTAGTTCTGTTACTATGGCTAAATAGGCACAATAGCAAGCCACATTTACAAGTTCCTATTAAGTTTTAGTATGACATAGTCGCACCAAACATGGAACAAGTAATGCTTTATTAAGTATCAGTAGAGAATCTATTACTTAAAAATACAAAAACCAACGTAATGTAAACATTTAAAAAATTCTTTGAGTGCATTCTTTTTTTTAGGTTATGGATGAAGCGGATCGCATGCTAGATTTAGGCTTTGAGATAGAGATCAAGAAAGTGATGTTAGACATCAGACCAGACAGACAAACTGTTATGACAAGGTGAGTTCATAAATGAATTCATAGAACTTACCTTTTTTTTATATACATTAACTAAATGTCATAATTATTTAGACCAAAGGCTCCAAAAAACTTCTGCATAGACCTTGCACTTCTTAATCCACTGGCTATAAATGTGTGGCCCCTTGAGCTAGTAAAATAGTTTTCAAGACCTATGCCATAAGAAAGTTTAGTCTGAGTTAGGCCATTACTAGACTTAGTAGCCTTTTTGCCAATTTCCCATTTATTGATGATTGGGCCATCCTGATCTCTATCATGATTGCAAACCAGCACTTTTTGGTTTGTGTCTTGAAGTAGTTCTGATTATTTTCCTTTATATAGAAACACCTGTCACTATTTTTTTCTCTATTATAAAATGTCTACTTATATTATCTGCTGGTTCATTAATACATTATGAACTTTGCCTTTTTGACAGCGCTACATGGCCACCAGATGTCCAGAGACTAGCTGATCAGTATCTAACTAACCCAATCAAAGTATTTGTGGGAACCTTAGATCTAGCTGTAAGTATCTGTATTTCTCTATTCATAGGGAATATAATCTTTTACTCTTACATTTTAGCTGAAGCCAACTTGTGTGCAAAATGGTTGGATGGCTTGTTTGTTTTGTATATCCTAGTACAAAACTAGCTCTACATATCTAATGCTAAAACTATAATGATTGTTAGAAATCAGTGTTAAATGTACTCAAGTTTTAATATGACCCCCCCCCCCCTTCCCATGTCTACAGCTAAAACAATCTTGTGTAAAACTGAACAACTTTTATGCTAAATAATCAAAAATTAAAACAAGAGAAAATCATTTTAAAAATCAAATTTTATTTTTTAGGCTGTACACAGTGTCAAGCAATATGTAGAGCTTGTAGATGAAGCTGACAAGAAAATGTTGGTAAGATATAACATGAATGCTTCAATCTTTATAATTCTACATTTCATGTAAATTTGAGAGAAATGAACTCTTTTTAAACTTTTTGGGTTATTCTTTCAAATGAGTGTCATGTGAAGAAGTACCACGGGGTTTAAGTGAGCTCTGGTTTTATCTTTTAAAAGAAACTTGATTTTTTTTAATAACAAAAAGTCAATAAATACATGTAATTTAGATCACCTTTGATTTTTGTTTTTTCTCTTCAGCTTTTGACATTCATAAATAATATGCAGAAAAATGACAAAGCCATTGTTTTTGTTGGCAAAAAAATTATGTAAGTATTTGTTTAGGCAGATTATCTCTAAAAACTGATTTTGGTATCTGAATGTTAAATACACGAGTCCAGTTGTTGGGGTGAACTGTAACAAATTGTAATCCCATGTTTCAGTGCTGACGATGTGTCCAGTGACTTGGCCATGAAGAACATTACTTGTCAGTGTATACATGGAGACAGGTAAGAGTTGGTTACATTATACTAGCATCTCTTTATTCTTTCAAATATATTTTCTGGTTACTTAGCTTTTAACTCTGTGGCATTTTATGTATCCAGAGATTATCTTTTCGCTTTGCAACTTCGCATGTGACTTAAGAGGCCAATCTTTGATAAACAGCTGTGGTGACAGGTTGGGCATCTGTAATCACCAGACACTGTAGCACTTTCACCTTTCTTTCTACTTCTGGTTTATCCATCATCTGCAATCCAAGATCCTTCCTTAATGCTTGATTTCCATGTGGATCTATCCAGTGCCTCATTTTCCCAACTGTTGGTGTCAATTCTGAAGAGCTTCAAGTCACGTTTGCTTAAATCATTATACCTTAAAAATGGCCAACCGGTGGCTCTCTTGCCTTCTAATAGATACCTGTACAGAATGTCGTGTTGGAGTTGACCTTATGACATTCTGTGAACATCCAAGCATCTACTGCTGATAACAGCGCAGATGACCTGGCACCCTGTTTTTTGCAAAACTTACTCATTGGTTAATTTATCTTGCCACCTTATTTTAAAAAATCAGCTTTAAGCATGTGAGGTGGAAGATCTTAAGCTTTTTTTCCTGCCAAGAGTAGGTTGACCATGCTTCACTACTGTATAGCATAGTGCTCATCACAGTTTCAGTAGATTAGAGCTTTTGTTTTGCTAGTCAGCAAGATATTGTCCCACACTCTTTTCTGCAGCCGTGACATGGTGCCCATTGCCTTGGCCATCCTGTTGTTTGATGTCTTTATCCAGTAGCACATCATTGGAAATGAAAGAGCCAAGATAGTAGAAAAGTTCAACAATTTGCAGTGTTTGAACATTTATGTTAAGTTCTTAGCCACATAGATAATTTAAAATTAATTAATTTGATCAGATAATCCTTTACTAATACCAACTCGTCCCGAGACATGACGTTAAACTGCGCTCCTCTTTCCTTAGCACTTTTGGAGCTCAAAAGTGCCCTACTTCTTTTCTATCATTGTGTCTGCCTCCTCTTTTCCTAAGTCTGCCTTCATTGATCATCACACTGTCTCCTTAACTTTAAATTCTCCCTACGTCCTAGACCAGTCCGTTTGCCGTGGACTGCGACGGGTAAGGGGGGATAAAGAGATCCTGGTGTTTGAGTGGTGGCTATCTGAGGATAAACCACAACAACACAATACTTTGGCTCCAAGTTCCCCTAGACCTGAGACCCAGATGGCCCGCTCTGGGTCAACCGGCTGGTCATGCCGAGCTACCAGCATAGGTCGTCGACCTATGCTGGAGGGCGGTGGCTGGAGGGTCAATCAGGGAGCTGCTGTATTGGACACATGTCCGATGTAGCAGCTGACTGAGTATAGCACCTGTGTAGCCCTGGCGGGCTCATTCTGGACATCCGAATGGCCCGTCCCCTTGTTGGACTCGATGGCGGGTGGGGAGCACAGGTGCCGAATTAACCAAAATATATATGGACCAAAAAACACACACAAAACTACTTGCCCCAGACCTATGTCTGGGCAAGAAACGACGAATTGACGATAAAAAAGAGGAGGTCGCAAAAAGCTGTGCCACCTGGCCATCATTTCCGGTGGTTAGATGCACAGAGGAGGGAATAAGCCTGACCAAGTTGAGCCCTTTTATTATCTATAAGGGACTCAAGTCAGTAGTGGGAGAGCCCAAGAGTGTGTCTAAGCTACACAAAACAATGGAACTCCTTGTAGAAGTAGACAGCAAGACACACTCTGATGGGCTTTTAAGATGCAGAAGACTCTGTGATCTCCAAGTGGAAGTCATGCCACACAAGAGTCTGAACACCAGCAGAGGTGTAATCAGCTCTAGGGACCTACTGGAATGTTCCGAGAAGGAAATAGTGGAGGGCATTGAAGGAGTCACCCATGCCCGGCGCATTACCAGGCGCAGGGAGGGTGAGGAGGTCAAAACCGCCACTATTATCCTCACATTCGGAACTAGGACACCGCCAGAGTATGTGAAGGCAGGATACCTACGAGTTCCAGTGAGGCCCTACATACCTAACCCCATGAGGTGCTTCAAGTGCCAGGGTTATGGACACGGCGCGGCAGTCTGTAAGAGGAACACTGTGCCCAAACTGTCAAGCTGGCCACTCAGCCTACTCCAAGGACTGCCCTGTGTGGAAACAGGAGGTTGCCGTGCAGGAGTACAAGGCAAGAAACGGATGTACCTTTAGCCAGGCGAAATCGGCTGTACTGGCCCTACCCAAGGGCCAATTCGGCTTGACAAAGACCTACGCCCAGGCTGTTGCTAAGAAAGGAAGATCCATAGCCACACAGACGGACACATTGACCCCACCACCCCCTCCTCCTCCCCCAACTCAGAAGAAAACACCGCCAAAGAACACACCTCTGAAGAAACAAGAAAGCCCTGTTGTCATGCTAAAGAACAGGTTCTCTGTGCTCGCTGATGAGAGCATGGAGACTGAGCAGCATGTCAAAACCAATACTCCGGGAGAACCCGGAGACATCATGTCTGACACAGGTTCTCCTCAGAGAACCCAGCCAGACACCCCAACCTCTACTGAGTTAGAGGTTGACCAACTCCCTAAGGGGAGAAATCAAAGCGGAGAGGATGCCCGAGGTGAGAGAGGAGGAAATAACCTCCGCTCTAACCAGAGGGATCTCCCCTCTCCAGAGAGAAAGACTTCCCCCAAAAGGGGGTTGTCCTCCTCTCCATCCAAACCCAAGAATAAAAATACCAAGGTCACTGGAATAAAGGGAAACCCCCCCCGGGGGCCTCCCAAGGCCAAATAGCTCCAAGTAGGTCATCTAGAATAAGCCATGGATTCCAGAATTGTACAGTGGAATTGTAGAGGCCTCAAGGCCAATTACGAGGAAATGCAGCTACTGATGGACTCTGAGACTCCTGTAGCTGTCTGCTTACAGGAAACATTTCTAAAAGATTGCATCAGCTTCCGAAGCTACCGTGCTTACACCAAGAATGTTGAGGATGCAGAGAGAGCATCAGGTGGAGTCTGTATCCTTGTGAAGGATAGCATCCCCCATGAGAGGGTAGAACTACAGACCACACTACAGGCCGTAGCAGCTAGGATAACCCTTCACAAGGTTATCACTTGCTGCAGCCTGTATCTACCACCAGGCGCTCCATTAAACCGAACAGACATGGAGGACCTATTGAAACAACTCCCCCGGCCTTATTTAATCCTTGGGGATTTCAATGCCCATAACACCATGTGGGGATCCAACAATACCGACACAAGAGGTCGTATGCTGGAGGATATCTTCCTCCAACATGATTTATGCATACTTAATGATGCATCACCGACCTACTTGCACCCAGGAACTGGATCATTCACATGCATTGACCTCACCGTATGCGTCCCCGGACTTCTGGACGATTTTAAATGGTCAGTTAGCAATGATCTACGGGGAAGTGATCACTTCCCAATCATCATTACTAACAATCTCCCTTCATTGGGACGACCTCAGCGGTGGAAACTGAATAAGGCCGATTGGGAACAATTCCAAAAAAGATGCTCTGAGGATATCACAGAAAATATCCTCCATGAACAGAACCCAGCTGATACCTTTGCTAGCAAGCTACTAAGTATAGCCAGGAAAGTTGTACCCCTAACCTCTGCAAATCCAAAACGGCCTAGCAAACCATGGTTTGATACAGCTTGCAAAAGTGCTATTGGTGATAGGAAAAAACGACTGGCTGCATTTATAAAGAATCCTTCCCAGGAAAACCTAAAGCTATTCAGGATAGCTAGAGCAAAGGCTAGACAAACCATACGGTCAGCCAAAAGGAATTCCTGGAGAAGTTTTGTCGGCAGTCTGGATGCCAAAACTTCTGCTAGAGCGGTTTGGAAGGCAGTAAGGCGAATCAAAGGGAAAGAATCAAATGCAATAGGGCATTTGAAAAATCAAGGACGAACTGTCACGTCCCCCAGAGAAATAGCTGACTGCCTTGCATCCTCAATAGCAGAAAAATCATCCACTGCACACTACACGCCAGAGTTCCAAAAAGTCAAAACCAGGGAGGAAAGACACCCCATTGATTTCAGGTCAGAGAACAATGAAGACTACAACAAACCGTTCTCGCTTGAGGAACTGAGGGAATCGCTGGACAAGTCACATGACACAGCGCCTGGAGAAGACGAAATCCATTACCAGTTCCTCAAGCACCTTCCCGAACTCTCATTGGCAGTCCTGCTAGGGGTCTATAACTGTGTGTGGCAAACAGGCGCCTTCCCAAACAGCTGGAGGAAAGCCACAGTTATACCGATACCTAAACCGGGAAGAGACGGCTCTGACCCAGCTAACTATCGACCAATAGCACTAACAAGCTGCATCTGCAAAACCATGGAAAGAATGATTAACAGTAGGCTGGTCTGGTACCTGGAAAGGAATAAAGTGATCTCAAACTACCAGTGCGGATTCCGGCAGGGGCGGACAACAACTGACCACCTGGTAAGGCTGGAAGCTTATATTAGAAATGCATTACTCAGAAGAGAACATCTAGTAGCTGTATTCTTCGATATAGAAAAGGCCTATGACACAACCTGGAAACATGGCATTCTACGTGACCTGGCGCTTATGGGGCTTAAGGGACACCTCCCCCGTTTTGTGGAGGAATTCCTGAAAGATCGAAAATTTCAGGTTCGAGTGGGCAACTCCGCTTCTGACACTCATGACCAGGAAATGGGTGTACCCCAGGGCAGCATTCTGTCAGTCACCCTGTTCAACATTAAAATAAATAGCATCATAAATGCGCTGTCCCCTGGCATAGAGTGCTCTTTGTATGTTGATGACTTTGTCATTCTTACTTATGGGAAAAACATGAACACCTTAGAAAGGAAATTACAGTTATGTTTAAACAAAATTCAGGGTTGGGCAAACTATAATGGTTTCAAATTCTCAGACTCCAAAACAGTTAGTATGCATTTTTGTAATCTAAGGGGACTCCACCCAGACCCTGAACTATTTATACACAAAAAGAAGATCCCTGTTGTGAAAACTACAAAATTTTTAGGCCTCACCTTAGATTCCAAATTTAATTTTCTCCCCCACATTAAGGAACTTAAGAAGAAATGCCAAAAGTCATTAAACATACTAAGAGTACTCAGCCATACGGACTGGGGAGCTGACAGAGATACCTTGCTGCTGCTCTATCGGAGTCTAATTCGATCCAAGCTAGACTACGGATCCATAATATATGGAGCAGCAAGGAAGTCGTACCTAAAAATACTGGAACCAATACAAAATGCTGCCCTGCGTCTCTGTCTCGGCGCGTTTCGTACATCACCTATCCCAAGTCTCCATGTGGAGGCTGGAGAACTCCCCATGGATATAAGAATGAAAAAGCTTGCAATGCAGTATATAGTCAAGCTAAAATCCAACCCCACGAACCCTGCTTTTGACTCCATATTTAACCCCACAGAGGTAGAATTATACAATCGAAGGCCTAACGTCATACAGCCGCTGGGCCTTCGAATGAGAGAACCCATCCAAAATTTAACCCCACCCATTGACCAAATCTCTAAAATAGAAACCCCTCAGAATCCTCCTTGGCTAATGAATAAACCCAAATTAAATTTATCCCTCCTTAATTTCAAAAAAGAAAATACAGACCCAAGCATACTACAAGTCCACTTTAGGGAACTGCAGGAGAGCTACGGAGATTGTGGCACCATCTACACAGACGGATCCAAAATGGAGGGAAAGGTCGCGTGTGCCTGCTCCTTTCGGAACAAAACAATCTCCCGTAGACTCCCCGATGGCTGCTCCATCTTTACGGCCGAATTGCACGCAATATTGCTTGCACTTATGGCCGTAAAAGCATCAGAAAGGAGGAAATTTATAATCTGCTCCGACTCCAAATCTGCATTGCAAGCTTTGGGGCGGATGAAGACTGACATCCCATTGGTACATAAGAGCCTGAAGCTGTTGGACCTAATAACAGCCGACCGTAGGGATGTCACCTTCATCTGGGTCCCCTCCCATGTTGGCATTGAGGGAAACGAAGCCGCAGACAGAGAAGCAAAGAGAGCACTAAATCATGCGGTGTCAGGAACCCAAATCCCCTACTCGGACCTGAGGCAAAGTATTGCCTCTGCCACCTATCGAGAGTGGCAGAACCGATGGGAGGCTGAGACTCACAGTAAACTCAGGCAGATTGTGGCGGATGTCAGGTGGCGGCCCACATCTAAGGGTCTGACAAGGCGTGGTAGCACAACCATGTCCAGACTTAGGATTGGCCACACCTACATCACGCACACTTTTGTACTGAAGAGAGAGGAGCCCCCACTTTGCGAGTACTGTGACTCTCGCCTCACCGTGGAACATATCCTCGTTGATTGCCCCAGATACCAGGATGTCAGGGCGAAACATTTTAGAGCCACTAATCTAAAAACACTATTTAATAATGTCGACCCTGGGAAGGTACTGGGCTTTATTCGGGAAGTGGGGCTATCTACGAAGATGTGATTTCTGAATTTGTGAACATACACTATTTACATTAGATTTTTACCAAATATTTAAATTTTTACTACCTTTACTATTTTAACTGTGAATAGACCTTAATTTTAATTATATTACTGTATAGAATCTGGCCCTTGCTGTTTAGAGAGAGAGTAGTCCTTAAGGGACTGCAGGCACGACATGGCTAAATTGTGCCGATGTGCCTCAAATCAACAAATCAACAAATCAACTAATACCAACCTAAGGATGAAAGTGTGCTGATAAAAAAAAAATAAGCATTAAGATTAACATCCAAAGTTTCAGTTTATTCAAGCCACATTATCTGAAATTAATTGTACATAACATGAACTAGTAGGCTATTATTCTGATCTTAGACAAAGCCAGCTACTGATTTTCAACCAGTATTATTGTAATATACACTATCCAAAATAATCATTAAATTACTAACATTCAAGTTTTGCATATCAAATTTATTGAAAAGAATACTGTTGTATATGGCTTTAATAGGCAACATTTATGAATAGCATCTATTAATATCACTCAGTTGAATCATCTTGTTTCTGGTACACATAAAATTAACATTTTCTTGATTCCTGGCTGATTGACAACCAATTTTAATCTTGACACAAAAAAAAGCAACATATAATCAACATTATGAGTATTATCTGTATGACTAAATAATAAATAATTATTTGTCAATTTCACATTCATTTTAAACTTTTTTCTTTTAGAGAACAATGTGATCGTGAAGCAGCATTAGAAGAGTTTAAGGATGGATCAGTCCGTATTCTTGTTGCTACAGATGTTGCCTCCAGAGGCCTGGATGTTAAAGATATTACGTAATTCATTCTTTAAGTGTATTTCACTCTTGAGAAAGTGCTAATTAGTGTAAATAATAATGATGAAACTTGATTATAGTAATGTTTTATTCTTGTTTTGAACCTGCAGCCATGTTGTCAACTATGATTTCCCAAGTCACATTGAAGAATATGTACATCGCATTGGAAGAACTGGACGTGCTGGGTTAGTTGACAACTCCAAACCTTAAAATTCATTTAATACAAGTGATCTATTGGTTCAGTAGAAGTTTAAAATGGATTGTTAGTTTTGTCTAAATAATACAAGTTTCCTAGGGATATTGTAAATACTGTTTGTATGAATAATACAAGTTTCCTAGGGATATTGTAAATACTGTTTGTCTGAATAATACAAGTTTCCTAGGGATATTGTAAATACTGTTTGTATGAATAATACAAGTTTCCTAGGGATATTGTAAATACTGTTTGTCTGAATAATACAAGTTTCCTAGGAATATTGTAAATACTGTTTGTCTGAATAATACAAGTTTCCTAGGGATATTGTAAATACTGTTTGTATGAATAATACAAGTTTCCTAGGGATATTGTTAATACTGTTTGTCTGAATAATACAAGTTTCCTAGGAATATTGTAAATACTGTTTGTATGAATAATACAAGTTTCCTAGGGATATTGTTAATATTGTTTATTTGAATAATATGTTTTATAAGGATATTGTTTGTCTAAATATCAAACAGGAATCTTTGAGATGAAAAGATAATTTGAATCATCATTCCCCCCTGTTTTTTTTTTTAGTCAATTTGTTTTCTATTTAGTTTTCCACCAAAGACTAGGGCTGCAAATATACATACTCATATGACTAAGTTTTTAATTTCACATGATCCTAATGATTGGTGTTTTGTTTTAATTTTTTGTAACTATTCTTTATGAAACTCATTTTAACATGTGACCAAAATAGTTTTTATCTCGATGCCCCCAATGTTTAAAAAATATCTGATATAAAACAAAAAAGAATTATTTATAAAATATTTGTCCCATACGCTGTATTGCCATGGATTGGTTCTGTTTGGGAAAAAGTTTGTGGGGTGGGGGGGTCTTCCTTGACATTATATACATTACAAATTTGTATGTTCTCAAAGCTTAAGGAGTAATGCTTCTTATTTTTCAGTCGTTCGGGTATAGCCTTGACATTTGTAACTCGTAATGATTGGAAGAATGCTCGGCAACTTATCAATATTTTAACTGAAGCTGGTCAAGTAAGTTAAAGAATAGGCGGACATTCTAGAGGCTATTGAAATTCAATGAATATTTCCTTTCATTGCTTTTAGGTGTTTCTCATATTTGGAAGTATTATTAATACAGTATTATTTTTAATAATATTGACTGTTTAGATGCAATAAATTTTATTTTATTATGTTTTATAAAACAATGTCCTTTTATACTTAAAAGGATGCTTAGTGTGCTATGGTCCAATCCCTTTTGTGATCCAGTTTTTTTTTGGGGGGGGGGGAGGAGGGATTATCAGGGAGGTTTTCTGTGCTCAGAAACCACAGCTCAAGTCAGGATTAGAACTGAAGCCTCTTGAGAGGCAACCATTATACTTATGGTTGGTGAGAAGATATTTCCAATTGAATAGATAGCCATCAGTATCACAATGAAAATTCTTAGAGATCTAATTATTTATCTGATATTTATTATTTTAATCTGCAGGATGTTCCAGATGATTTGGTCTCAATGGCAGAAAGATTTGCTGCATTCAAACTAAGGACAGAGGAAGAATTTGAGAGGAGTGGTTTCTCTAGAAGAGGTGGAAGAAACAGAGAAAAAAACAGTTGGATGTAAAAATAGGGAGAACAAAGAGGGAGTGAATCTCATCATTGAGAGAATTCTTGCTTTATATTCTTTCAATTGTTGCTACAGGAGTAGTTTTCTTGAATGGGGTACATTATGTCTCTGTTAGTGTCTGTTAAAAATGTATTACCATTTTATGAAGTGGAATAAAAATGTTTATGTAATACATTCCCTGGAGTCAAGCAACATGGCTGTGTTAATAGTAATCATCCATCTTGCATCTGTAGACTGATTCTTGCATTTCATTTGAAACCATGATGTGTGTTCCACACTTTGGTTTAAAGATACAAAATGTACAAATGTCTAGTCATGTTTATTGAACTGCCCATTGTGTAAGCTCATACTGAATCTCCACAACAAAGCTAAACAGTATTATATCACATTACTATCATCTTATTATCACAATTTGTTTTACTTTGTACAAAAAAAATGTTTTATTTGTACTTAAATTGTCATGTTAGTTTCATTCAATTATAACATGTGACATTTTTTATATTGCTTTGATATGCTTGACTAAATTATAAGATGTGACAATATTTTTTATACCGGTATTGCGTTGGTTGGTATGCTTGTTAAATAAAAATCAAAAAGTTTTATTTTTGTATTGCAATCCATTTTTTGTTTCTGTAATTCATACAAATGAATTAAAAAGAAAGGAAATTATTTCTTGTGTTTGAATTATAAGTTCCTCTCTTAAAATACATTTTCTTTCAAGATAAACCAATGGCTAGAACATATAGTTCTATAAGACTGTTTCTGCATTAAATTTCATAAAATAAGGGATTAAATTTTTTATCTGTGATAATACTGGCTTTTTGTTACCATGGGATTCATTACCTAATCTGCTGTCAACTAAGAAATAACAGCCATCATTGGCTCATGGCATATATAGTCAGGTAGAGATCTCGCAAAGGCTGCAGGACACACATTTGGGAGCCCAAGAAGAGACCTTGCCAAAGTCTGGCATGAAGTGACTATGTGACCAAAGTTAGTCTTGAGGAAGAGGGAAGGTTGAGTGATAATGACTGGGGGATTTAAGTCAAATCTTATTTGAGAATAAAAGTAAAGCACTGCAGAAAAAGTGGGGCGGAAAAAATGACTTGCTCATCTGCTAAGGGATAAAAATAAAAAAGCATAGATAGTGATGTGGGACCAATACTTACATCTCATACAGATTATACTATACCAGTAGTTTACACCTTGTTAACATGTTATTAAGAACTTTTTTGTCTTTGGGCCAATCATTACAAAGCTTATATCAACTCACTTTTGTCTGTCGGGTACACTTTTTTTACCCTTATTTCTCCCACACCCTATCTCAGATCAAGTTGAAATTTCACACAATTATTTCTTGTAGACAAGAATCAGTAACAAAAAAAAAATTAACCAATTAGTTAATTATTTTGTTTAGCATTGAAAAAGGGGAAAGAAATTGTTCTTGGCAGATGTGGTGGTACAAGACTCCCCTTTAGATTTTGTGTAAAGAATTAGGTCCTCACTTAAAGGATTGAAAGTAACAATTTAAAGCTTTGAAACCTATTTTCATAAGCACTTTACTGGCACAGTGATTAGTATTTTTTTATAAAATACATTTAAAAACTATTATGGTAACTTTCACCTAGATACCCCCTTCAATCTCCCCCAACCTTTCCCAACTGGTCCAGACAAGTGATAGGGTCATAGTGCATTGAGAAAGCTAAAAGCATGCACTAAACATGAACAAATGGTAAAAATATTTCTTATTGCACAGATATATTATTGTTTGTCTACAGCTACTGGTATTACAAATTTAATTACATGACTCATCCATAATAATCGATACAATTACACTTTAATATAAGCTTTTTTTTTTTTTTTTATTATTTCATTTTAAACATGCAGTCAATCTACACAAACCATACTGTATGTTTTGGACACTTTCGTAACATAGTGGCTATGAACCCTGTATATTTTATAGCTTCTACTGCGATGCTGTACCTTTAAAATAAATTTTGCCTTGAATTATTGAAATTGGCTATGAACCCTGTAATGAGGATTTTAAGTGCTCAGTGCCACATCACAGAAGAGCCTGCAACCAAGTTTTGACTATTCTGGAGTATGCATGACAGTCTTACAGTAGCATATCACCTCAGATATTTTTTATCACATGGAGAGCTCTGAACATGGTATGTAAAGGTTCCTGGCAAACTTGTAACTAATAATTTTTCAAGAGAACATACCACTTCTAATAGCACTGATGTGACCTAGACTTTGAAAAACTTGTATGTAAATAACTAGAGTGTAGTTACATTTACAAATAAAATGAAAGCAATTTTTTTAGTTTGAAATATGTTTATTATCAACATGTTATGTTAAAGTAAAATGTTTCCAAATAAGAATTATGAACTGACAAATAAAACCATGGTCTTAAACAAAATTACACTGGTACTTAGTAACAGTTAAAAACAGATCATATCCTTCGACAAGTAAAACAAAATTCAAAGAATAAATAGTTTTCTATCAAACCTTAACACAGACTATTGATATAAAATGTATTGCTTTATTAATATTGCTTAATTAATATCAACCAAAAGGTTAATTTTAAGAAGTTATTTGACTTAACTATCTAATCTACGATTCGATGTACAAATGTCTAAACTGAAATGTTGCTTTGACTCTAATTAAAACAATGACTATTACCTTTTTAAAAAAAAGGTGTAGTGAGGGAATAAAAACGTAAAATACAATCATCACTTTTGTGTAATGCCAACAATATAAATTATGGTGGTTACTAATTTTTTTACAATGTCAAGTATTCTTTAAGTGTTTAGTCTTAACTACTTTGTTCAGTTACCCAACAAAATAGAGTTTAAAAGTACCAGATTTTAATAAGTGAAGGTCCTCTGCAAGATTTTAGCAGAGGCTTCTACCTTCAAGTCCCAACATGGGCAAACTAGGTGTGTCAGAATTAGTCAAGCTGATGATATTTCCTATCTAGATGAAAATCGTGCAACTACATATCAT
The DNA here is from genome assembly GCF_947242115.1 of Biomphalaria glabrata. Lineage (NCBI taxonomy): Eukaryota > Metazoa > Mollusca > Gastropoda > Planorbidae > Biomphalaria > Biomphalaria glabrata. The sequence continues at coordinate 14,137,093 of NC_074715.1, forward strand.
AATGATGAAAATGTTTGTCAAGATGCTGTTAGCCCTTTCATTTGTTCCACCTGTTGATGTAACTACTACCTTCAAAGAACTAAATGATGCTCAGCTAGATGTAGGCATTTTATATAATTACTGGGAGGATGGATATCATCATGCATTTCAGCTGTCTATTAACTGGCATCACTCAGAATTCTAGAAGTTGATCACTCACTTCCTGAGAGAACAGGATTCTAAGATACAATCAGAACAAAGTAAAGCGGCAAGCAAGACAAATTATCTGATGGAGTTGCTATGTGATATTACTACATATGTTTTTTTTTTGTGTGTAAATATGGCATGTACACGCGTTTTAACGTGCTGTTTGGAATATAAATAAATATAATGAATAAAAAAAAAAAAAAATAATATGCTTATTTTAATCTGCACTATTTTGTCAGGTTACCATTTTTTTGACAATCAAGAATAAAAACTAAGAGTAAATATGGTTTGTTGAGGACAGAAATGACTGGAGGAAAACTGAGCTCTGTACCATCTCCAGATTAACTAAGACAAATATTTGCCACAAAGAGTAGTTGTCCTTGCATAGGCAGAGACTCTGACTGCCTTAGACTATGGACAGATTACTTTTAAAATAAACTTAACATGACAATTTTGACAAACTGTTTACTTCTACTTTTATATCCCCACCAACTACAGCTTGAATGAAACAATAAGAAATGAATAACCAAGAATAAATCCCTAAGTCTGGGTTTATCTTCCCCCAAGTACCTTCATTCTCGAGGCACAGTACTGAAACAAATAAAAAAAAACAAAAAAGTAATATTAAGAAACTTGAAGACATTCCTTGTCACCACCTGAACAAGAGTTCACTAGAAACAGTGAATGGGGAAGATGAAAAAATTGGACAATGTAAACCAGATCACTTGTCTTAAGAAGAATGTCAGGTTGCCCAATACAGATTGTATGGTCCTGGAAGATCTAAACTCTCTAGTAAAAACTACTATTCACAATGCTGAAGTAGAAAAAAAAAAAGTACATTTCAACTGTGGATAATATCGAAGTTGGGTATAGACATTAATGGCAGTGGATGGGTAGACCAAGGCACAGGCAAGTCAAACTGTATCACTTAATATGACCAATTATAGTACATTTATTATGTTATTTACAAAAAAAAAACTTGCATCAGAAATAGTAATGCACATTTTAAAAGTGATGCTTCTGAACAGGCAAACAAACTTAAGTACTGGGCACTCTTATCCTTCACAAAAGCAATAAAAAAAAAAATTTTATGTTTTTTTTTTTATCTTGCCATAAATTTAGTCCATAACCAAACAAAAAACAATCTATACATATTGCATCCTTGCAAGTGGGATCTTAGATCCAAAAATACAACAAGGTGCTGCATTTTTATAACATTTCAACAGTTTAAAGAAATAAATAAAACTGCTCATTTATAAACCAGGAAGCTGGGGGTTCCCATGTAAGTAGATGCAAACTTGTATCCATCTTGGGTTGGACCTGTAAATGCAACTCTGAACTTTGGAATAAGTGTTCCATAGTTGAACCACTGTCTAAAAAAAGACAATTTAAGAGAAAAAAAAAAAGTTAAGTAGTTGAATTATTTTAATTTTTAATATTAAATATTTAATAGGAATTATTTATTTGAAAATTACTAACATATAAATGGGCCACAAAAAAAAATGCTAAGCAGAGAATTAAGTTATTTCTTATAATCAAAATTTTATTTATATTTAAAAAATACAAATAAATTTAATGTTTTTTTTTTTTGTTGGTTAAAATTGAATCAATTTACCTTTCAAAGTTACTATTTGTTTAATCTCAAACTTTGTAAGTAAGTCTTGAAATATGTTAAAGTTTTATAATTAAAAATAAACTAATAGTAGCATGTGTACTTGGGTGCAGCCAACTATTTTTCTTGTGTAGAAATAATTTACACTTGAATGAATTAACAAAATTTAGACAGGAAATGCAGACAAAAATAAAGATTGTCTGCAAATATAAAGTAGAGAAATGTGACCCTTACCTTACACAATCCACCAGTTTTGTGGCAATACCAGACTTGCGCTTGTCAGCAGCCACCCACAACCGACTGATACCAACACAAGCTGGCTCTGGCATTTCACTACATCTCCAAGGACGCTGACCAACAGTCAACTCATGATCAGTTGGTATTATACAGTAACCCTGAAACAGACATAATGGCATAGAAAAAATTTTTCAGTACAAGACATAACATTAAACAACTAAAATATATTTGTGTAAAACATTATACTGTCTTCATTGTTAAGTTTTAAGTCAAACTGGTACTTAGTAGGCCACATGATACCAATAAAAGATCATATAAAGAAACTGATAGAAACTCCCTTTTAGGCAGACAAGTTATATATAATTTTTCAAAAAAATCAATTTCTAAAGTTCAAATAATATCAACTAATCGTTTGGCATTGAAAATAAAAAGAGCCAATAAGGGGATCGAAGCCACAACATTCACAACTTCAGCATGACTTTCTATCAACCCAGCTATACAGCCATACTACCATGTGCTAAATTTTACTTTGATATATATCATTCATTTATTTACTTTTCGACTGAAGACTTCCATGTTTTGACTGCAGAAATTGTGAGCTTAAAGTAGGAATTCAATCAAAGAGGTGGCAGATGTGTAGTAGAAAGAAAAGAAAACAAAGCAGTTCACGGATCATTATTAAGACACTGACAATGTAGGTTAAAGATTAGACAGACCTGTTCAACTGGCTCAGCTATGCAGCAACCACATATCTGTTTATCCCGAACATATAAAAATATCTGAAACAGTCAGTTTATAGTACTATTTAAATATTTATAGTGAAAGACCAAATGTACTAAATTATATTTATCTCTACTATAAAATAAAGGGTGTTAACCTTAAGCCATGGGCATAATTATTTTTCTGCCGTATTGCGACGAAAAAAAAAAAATAAATAAATAAAAAGAGCAACAGCCTTACAGTTGTGAACTAAACTGTACTTACCTTACATCTATGAGAGCTGAATGGATTTGTAACAAGAAACCCCAAGTCTCGGCTCATCACCTCATTCACTTCCTCTAGCTGTAACAAGTCAAGAGAATGAGATCATATGCTCTCTAATTCAACATATTTAAAAAAAACATCAGTGAAAATTAAAAATGAATTAAAACATAAAAGGATAAGCTCTGTTCCATAGATCTTATTAACACTTGTAGTTAAAAGTAGTCTGGTATATTCATCATACCTGCATTGGGATGTTTAATGGTTTATTTAAAATTGCTGTCAATACCTAATGGGCCAAAAGAGCGAGGTGGACTGTCCACAGATCAATAAAGAAATGATTAAAAGGGTGCTAGTCCAGTGCAAACAAGCAACATGCCATACTTTTATTTTCCAAGTTAGATACCAATCATACCTTGAAGCACTGATGTCCAAACTTACAGACACCATCCTCCCCCCCAAAGTAAATGTATTTAAACTTGTGAACTTTGTTTACCAGTCAGACCATTTATCACTTATAAAATTTCCAACAGACTCTATAGAAAGAAAAACAAACTTTAAAGACAAAATTTTTTTTTATAGTTAAAATTGTTCTTTTTGGCTTAAATTCTCACTTTTATATGTTCTTTTACTGTGATTACGTTTAAGTTGTTAACTTACAACTACTAAAGCAGCAATAACAACAAACCTTTTTTCTCATGTATTTGGGATCTTCTGGTAACAACAAGAGCACTCTGCCTAGATCTTCAGGATACTCCTGTACCACACGTTCTTTCTTCCAACCCTGATAAGTTATATGATTTGTTTTATGGTAATATGAGCCTTTATATAGATTTTAAGATTAAGATTTTAAACAAATTAGCTGCACTTATTAAATAAATGCCATATTTTAGATAACTGAACAAAAAAAAAATTAAATGCTCCTCTTGATGGATGAAAAACAAACAAGAAACTGTTCAAATACCGGAAATTTAAGTACTTCCTCCATGTGCGAATGAAATTTGCGGTGAGCAGTTTTATCGACTGGGTCTGCAGGACAGTAAACCATGTTACACACTGGACACTGAATGGCTCCAAATTGCTTTTGTCCTGCATCCTTTTAAAAGAAAAGAAAACAACAACATACTAAACCTTGCTATTTTCTGAAATATAGGTTTAAAAAAAACAACAAAAAAAAACAACAACACTTCAATGCTAGGAATAAGCTAAAACAGTGGTTTAAAATGTTTTTAGCAAATATGGATCGATGCAGTTGGGCTAATATAGTTTAACCCTGAATATCTATTTATTTATGTAGTTAAAAAAAAAAAGAAAAAAAAAAAGCACCCATGTAGTCACAACTCACAAAAACAAATTCAGAATTAATTGAACCAACACCTAATACGACAATGCACTTGTCTAAAATTTACAAGATAGGAGCTAAGCATCCAATTCATTCAAAAGTCTAACTCTAGTCTTGTTAAAAATATTCAGTATCTGCTATAAATGTTATTTTCATTCAATGTCAATTGTTTCTAAAAGTTTTGAATAATTATTAACAAAGAAGGGAAATTGTTTACAATCCACACTACACACTAAAAGGGATGTTGTCAAAACAATAAACAAACCAAAATCATCTGTGATGGTCCTTCATCTCGTGTTTTTCTCTTTTTTGGAGGCGGGGACTTGCTCTCTGACCTTAAAGTAAAAAAAAAGTAAACAATTTTCAGTACAGTAGAAAAATAAATACTTATAAAGTATAAAATTATTACACACATTTATGGATAACATATTTTTTGTAGTAAAATATTAACACAATTATCTACTCTCATATAATACAAGTTAAAGCTCTTACTTTTTACAGAATATTTAATTTAGCTACTTGTTGCATATTATCAAGATTTGGTAAAAGAATATTTGTGCTATTCATGTCTATCAACACAACAGCACATTTGTAGATTTGCTAAACTATACACTGAATAGAAAAGCTTTTAATTTGAAGAGAGATGAAGTAGACTGAAGTTAAATCCTATCAAACTCAATTCAAAGAATATGAATATAAGTCAAAATATTGAAATCACAGTGGTTAAAAAATATAATATAAACTCTATGAATATTAGAAACATTATCTGACAATAACATAGCTCAGATGACTCCCATAGATGTAAGTCAGTTTTTCTTTCATAGTATTTTCAAAAGATTAAAAAAAGAAAAACTTTATAAACTCTCAGGTGAATTTAATCTAAACAGTAACAGTGTTATAGTTTAATTTAAAAAAATAAATTCAAACCTTTTTTGACAAGTACGTGTATTACTAGGTGTGGTAATTGAATCCGCAGCCTTCTTACTAAAAATGGGAAATAGCTTGCTTGAACTTGGTGATGGAGTTGCATTAGAAACCATGGAGGTAGAATTTGTTATCCCTGAGATGATGTTGTCACTGTTGTTCATGTTACTTTCTTTGCCTGAGCTCTGATGAGTGTTGACACTCAAACATCTTTCATTATCCATTATACTCTCTTCATTATTGTTTTCCTCATTTGCATTTGATGTTGAGACCTGACCTAAAGAGACATCCAAATTCTCCCCCCTTCTAAAGTTCTCATCGGATAACATAAAACTGGATGCACAGATGAATCCTGACATGTCTGATCCCACTTTCTTGTTTACATTCTCTGAGCTAGTTTGGAACTTTTCAGATGAAACACTCATGCTAACACTCTGCGAGCTAGACAGACGCATTTCTGATGTAGATTTCATGCTAACATTCAACAAGCTAGCCTTAAACACATTCTGGGGTATTTTTTCCTTAACATTTAGAGAGCTACCTTGAAAAGTTTGTAAAGGCTTCCTCACGACTGTTTTCACTTGCTTGACCATGACCACATGTTTTCTTTTCACATGCTTATGTTTTTTCTTCAGATTCTTTTTGTTATTTTTTTTAGACTGAAATTTCAGATCAAATCCTTTCCCTGGTATAACAGAGATCTGTCTAGGGGTACTGGTTATTGGCCTGGACTTGTAAAACTTTCTCTTGGTCTTGTTTTCATCTGTTTTCTCTTCATTGCATTTAGTCTGTAAAGTGAATTCAAATGCAGAACTCTTTTTCTTGACTGGCTTTTTCTTACAGCTGCTTTGTAATTTTGACATTTTTTTTTTACTCTGGAATAAATGCAACCAAACTCAATTACACCAAGCTGCATTAAACTTTCAACAATCATTTTTAGAAGAAAAAGACATTAGAGTAAAGCTGCCTTATCAAACACATTAAGTAACTGAAATTTTTTGCATTAAAATTCTTGTAGCTATGTTGTAACTAAAGTTCCCTTTTCAGACCATGCTGTCTATAGGGCAGATGAAGTAAAGGTTATCTGCTTCTGTAACCTACGGTTAACAAGGGTGTCATGTGGCCAGCACAACAACCAATGGCCTTTACTTTTCCCCAACTAATGTCAGGTACTTATTAGAGCTGGCTGGACTCTGATGTGCCCTATAGATCCCAAAATTAAAAATCCCAGTCTTCAGAAGCATTTGAACCTGAGAAAGCCAAGCGATTTAAACCTTTTAGCCATTGCGCCTCCTTCATTAAGCATAATTAAAATAAAATCTGATGCCAAAGAGGGCGTGAAGTAGGTATGGCAAAGTGTTCCCCTCACTTAACAATTTTCCACTGACTACAAAAAAATAGGACACTTTCAAACTAGTGTATGTTGACAACATGTAGAACTATCACCTTGCATAGGAATACAAAACTAAATGTAAATGTGTTAGAAATTAGAAGAAGAAAAAAGGAGAGCATGCCATACTACCTATATAGATCATAGTAATTCTACCACACCATCAAAATAAAGACGCACTGATAAAAAATATGGTCTGAGCTCTAGAGGGTATTATGTATTATTATGTGGGAGACAAAAGTGGAGTGTTCGGTTAAGGCGGCTTTTCTCTACTATCTCTAAAATAGAACAGAAGATTCTCTAGACGTATAGAGTGTCTAGATTGTACAGCGACACACATGACAGTTAATGATCAAATAGTCAGTCTACTCTAGAATACGCAATTAGTCTAGATCTAAATATATAGAGAGAATCTAAATCTATTTAATCCATTATTCTTCACTATTATATATATATATCTACCTTTATCTAGACCTAAGCTCTAATTTTTAATAGAATTCTAACTAGAATCTCTCTAGATTTATACGATTATTATCATATTATTCTTGATTCTTGATGTAGAAATGTAGATCTATATAGATCTAGTACATTTAACATTAGAATTAGATTATAAATTAGATAGGATAGAGTTCTAGATTTTGACTATCTTAACTATCTAGATCTAGACCAGTGATGCCCAAACTACAGCCCGCAGGCCAGATCCGGCCCACAACATGGTTCCAACTGGCCCGCCAAAACATCGGCACAAAATGTAGAAAATTTAAAAAAAAAAAAAAAAAATGTATTTTCTGTATGTTAGGACTCTTACATTTTCTTTGATAGATTTCATTGTAACGTATTGTCTTGTAATATTCATATTAATTTTTTTTCTATAAGAACACAAGGCTTTTTTTTTTTTCGGCGACAAGAATTGACAGTTGTTTTAGAGTCTTGGATGATTCCGCGGCTGCCTTGAGCTAGCTGTATCCTTGTCATCTCATGTGTGTAACGCAGCGCATCTTTTGTGCACCATTTTGGTTCGTGTACTTCTGACATCAACATGATTGGTGCTGCATCGTGTAACATTTGCATGTTAATAAAATGGGAGAGTCGAAGAAACAAAAATTGGATGTAGAAACTTCCAGGAAAAGAGGACAGATCTTTTTTTTTTGTTGGTGGAACATAATAAGCAAACATGTTTGATTTGAAAAGAAAATGAGGCTCTTTGTAGGAAAATAATATAAAAGCATTCTAAAACAAACCATTACAAAGATATGGTTGCATTGTTGGCTTAAGCCGCTAGGAAAAGATCGCTAACTTACGTCTAGAGTTGAGCGATTGACGAACATATTTACCAAGAAGAAAAATGAGTCGGCCTTAATAGGGGGCAACAAAGCTGCTCAAATTTTAAGAATGAAGCATAAAATGTGCTTGCTAGCAGTGATGGAATAAAATAGTCCTAAAAAAAGTTGAAGCTGATGCCTTTCTGGCATGACAATTACAAAACGAGTAGACGATGTTGGTGAAAATCTTCATTCAAAACTAAACGACAGCAGCAGATTTCGAGATCATTAGACCTACTATTGCCGCTGAGGAGTGACACCAACTGGAACTGATTGACTTACAAAGCCAGACTTCCCTGCTTGAGAAATTTCGAGCAATGCAGTCAATAGATTTCTACGCAGTGTTGTCTACATACACCTAGCACATTTCCGAAAACAATTGCTGTGTAGGATCACAATGTTTACAAGCCCTTAATTTAGTAGAAAAACTTTTTCAGTTATAAGACACCTGAAACCCTTGTTACGTAATTGGGTGTAAGTATGCCTACTGGAGCCACGGGATTGTAATAAGACTATTTAAAATGGTTTATTCTCTATTTAATTTGTGTATCTTTTCATTAATGTGGCCCGCGACACGAGTGTTTGAAATTAAAATGGCCCTCAGGCCGTATAAGGTTGGGCATCACTGATCTAGACTCATCTAGAAATTAATATAATTATAGACCTATAAATAATAATACATTACAATAGACAGACTAGGAGGCGCAGTAACTGGGTGGTACCATAATCATAAAGTAAAGCACTTGACTTCCAAACCAAGGGGTCCCAGGATTGAATCCTGAGATTTTTAATTATATGGGATCTTTGGGACACCTGTGAGTCTACCCAGCGTCTTATAGATCTAGATACCTGACATTTAGTAACTAGATTCTAGTAGGAGAAAGGTAAAGGTGGTTGGTTATTGTGATGGACACATGAGTCACATGACACTCTCAAATGCCCTCATTAACTATTAACGTGAGCCACAAAAACAGATGACCTTTAGATCTACATTTTATCATCTCAGCATCTGCCTATATTATAATTTTTTAACTCAAGTGAATATATATAGATCTAGAATCTAGATCTAAAGACTAGTAAAGATGATGAGTCATGAGTGCAGCGTTCATATGACTACGCCTATGCAAACCCATTTTTAAGTTTATCTAGACATTTTCAATTTGCTCATTTGATTCTAATGATAATCAAAATCAATCATAATCTAATGAATCTAATGATTGATTGTAGATCATCTACTCACTACTAATCTACTACTTAGTACTAATAGTACTAATACTACTAGATTCCTCCTAGATATAGACAAACTAGATTCTTCTAATTCTTAATATTCTAGATCTAGAGTCTAGAATCCTAAGTCCTAAGTATTTATCTATTCTATAATATTTATATTACTATAAATTAGTATAATCTATGTCTCTATCTAGAATAATCTAGATTAGAGTCTAATAGTCTAATCAGACTAATCTAATTATTCTAATCATTAGATTATTTAGACTCTAGATATTATATATTATATAGAATATAGAACTACTTTACTAGTAGTACTAGATTATCTAGATATATCAATGAATTAGTCATTAGTGATAGTCTAATTAGACATTAGTCTAGAAAAGTCTAGACTCTAGATAGAATAATCGGTATGATCTCTAACTCTAGAAGTCTAGTAGAGTAGTAGTAAGTAGTAGATCACTACGACTACGACCTAGTACTAGATCTAGATTAGATCTAACTAACTAGATCTAGTACTTACTAACTTAGGTTAGTAAAGCTCTATAATATCACTGTGACTGACTAGTTACTACTAGACTATTAGATCTAGACTATTATTATATTTATTTTTATTATAATTATTTAATTAGTCTATTAGATCTAGAGACTCTAGTCTAGATTACTCTAGACTTAACTCTAGATCTATTATTCTATAGTGTAATCTAGTAATAATAAATTTTCATAAATAGTTAAATACTAGATCTAAATGATAAATGAGTAAATCTAAGTATACCTAACCTGGTGTACCAATCTTAGAGTTAGACTCTACACTCTATTTACTAATTTACTATTTTGACTCTAAATTTACTTTAGCATAAAGTTAAAGTAGAGACTCTAAAAAAACAACAACTCTAAAGTCTAAAGTGACTAAAGTCAGTAAAGTTGTGAATTGTGTTTACCAAATTTAGACTATATGAAAGATCTAATCTAGAGTTCTCTAGAATTAATATAGATCTAGTATATATTAATATAGAAGTATTGTGATATTGTGTCTGGAGTCAAGATATCCACATAAAATCAGAAAACGCGCCACATCCGTAACAACAGAAAAAGATAGGCAACTCTAGCATACAAGAGTAGGATACTTGGATAATATAAACAAACGACTTGTTTATTATTTAGGTCAGTGAATATATACAACTTATACAAAAAGACAACTAAGGTATTTTATATCAGTCACATTATTTTGTAAGATTTAGAATAGGATTTAAAAAAGGAATATTGTCTCTAAATTACCATTTTTAAAGCATCAGTAAATAATTCTAGATTATTCTATCTTATATAGATCTATATATATATAGGTTTAAAAGCGCTAACATGGTTTTATTTAAATTGTAACTAAGTTAAGAAAATTTAGACTCCATTTAAATATCAATCTACATCAAAAATAGAGTTGGCAGTAATTTAAAAACAAACAACAACACAAAATATAACGAAAACAGACTTCTACACGTGAAGATTGTTACAAAATAAATGTATTTATTATTATTTTGTATAGTAATAATAGTCTAGATATCTAGATCTAGGCTCCAGATCTAATCTAGATTTTAGATAATAGATAGATCTAGATTATTATATTATATTTATATATATTATATATATATTTATTATCTAGTTAATCTATAGAGTCTAGGTGACATAGGTCTCTACAGTAACACTGTCGTCACTAACAGTAACACTAAACTAACACTACTAACAGTGACTTACAGTCTGCTAGGTCTACATTCTCAAGCAAGTAACATGTCAATGTCATTGATTGGACTACATCTAGATCGAGATATCTAGTCTACATCTATCTAATCAATTCTAATCAGACTAATCAATTCTAATCTTAGTGACTTATCATCTAATATTAATATCTACAATCTAGCCTAGCCCTAGGCCCTAGACTCTAGTCAGTCTAGTGACACTCTAGTCAGTCTAGACTTCTTAGACTAGTCTTAGACTTAGAGTCACTTAGTAACTTCAATTAGACTGTCTTAGACTACTTGGTCTTGGTCTGACTTAGACTAAGTTAGTCTTAGTTAGAGTCTTATTTAACTTAGAGTTACTCAGTTACTGAGTAAGGTGGCAATGAGTTAGAGTCACTAGAGACCAGAGTCAGAGTAATGATTAATGAGAGTAGGAGTAGGCCTCAGTCAGGCTCAGTTAAGACTTATTAAGTCTAAGTCAGTTGAGTTACCACAGGCACAGTTACAGGAGTAGGCTAGAGTCCGGGCTAGAGATTCTACATTATAATTATATGTCAATTATCATGAGATTATCATGATTATGATGACTGTCACTATGATTCTAGATAGTAGATGATACTACTAGATCTAGTAGTAGTACTACTAGATCTACTCAATTTCTCATATCTAATAATCTGTCATTAGTTTAGTAACTAGTTATAAATACTAAATTGTAGATCTACTATCTACTCCTAGTACGAGTCTAGTAACTTACTTAGTTACTAGTAGAGTAGTAGTAGTAGTCCTAAGGTAAACTCCGATGCTTTTGTCGTTATGACAATTTTTTTTATATAGATCTATAATATCATTTAGATCTAATATCAATTTTGATTTACAGATAACGAATGTAATTATTATTATTTTTTAAAAATTTGCAATAATAACTTAGTCTTAGTAATTGATGTTTTTTTTTTTTTGGTGTAATTTTCATGTGCATCCAAAACGATCAGATTTTCACCGGGTTTCTATGTGATGTCATACTAATCTATTAATTTAATCTATTGACTTATTGTTTAACGAAAGACCATACACAGTAAAGTTTACATTCTCGTAAAAGAAATACATCTTCGTCTATGCAGTTAGTAGATTTAGATCTTGTTATTCTTGTAAGCAAAGAAAAAATTGAGTGTTGAAAGTAGATTTACATGCATGACTAACCAGGGCAGTGTGTATTTTCTCACCTGACCACTCAACACACACAAACACTATTGCTTGGTTGTCTTGTCATGACCGACTACATGCTATCTAGACTAGCCTTACACTGACTCGTTTGTTAGAATCAGTCAGACACACGATCTATCTATTTACTTTTTAGGAGAGGGGGGGGGCTTAATGAAAATGTCACTTTTTTTCTCAAGTAGGTTATTCTAATGCTTTTAGATCTCTCTCTCTCTCTCTCTATTTATATATATATATATAACTGTACCATAGCTCTGGACTAGGCTGTCACTAAGCCTAACAGCTACTGTAAGAATGAAGCGATACGATTGGTTAAATGTAGTTTCTCTTTCAGTATTGTTGATGGAAGTAACGTTTGACTGAGCTAAAAACAAAATCTCAAAGAACCCCGTTTTTTTTTAGATGTCAGGAATCTACTGACTAATTTATTAAATATGAATGTTTCTAAGCATTTAAATACTAAATGGTAAAATGTTTACTATTACAACTTTTTACGCAGAATTTAAATATGTCAATAACTCAAATTTGAAAAACCATTGGAGTTTCCCTTTAACTAGTAGTTATACTGAGTATACTATTAAATATTACTAATAGTTAGTATCATTGATCATAATGATTTGATTAATGACATTATCAGACATTTTTTATTATCTAGATCTAGCTAGATAAAATCTAGTCTACTCAGGCTAAGATCAGTCTACAGTCTACTCACTAGACTACTGAGTTTACTGACCACCACACTGACTGGTACTGTTGTCGGTCTGTTACTAGATGATGACAGATCTAGTAGACTAATGATAAAATGAGTAAAGCTAGTAATACTACTTAGTCTTAGTGTTCAACTGTGTGTTGTGACTGTCAGTTTCACTGACTATGTGAAGTGTAGTGTGTGACTGGGACTGAGCGCACTGATAGTCTAGTCACTATAGTATACTAGATCTAGATAGATATACCTGATTTAACTTAAGACAGTTAAGACTTAAGTGAGTACAGACTACATACTGTTACACAGTCAGGGTCACCGGAACTGGGACGCTGACTCTCACTCTGGGAACACTCAGTAACACTGTGTGATTGGGAGTGGGGCTCAAGGGTGCTTATTAAATACTAGTTATGCTGAAGCCTGGGCACAGTTAGTTAGGACAAGTTTAACTAATTAATGCATCCTATGGCAGACTGACTAACAATGTCTGGAACAGACGTGGTATCACTACAAATACAAAGCTAGGGATCTATCGAGCCGTCATCCTCCCTACATTGCTCTATGCCTCAGAAACGTGGACAGTGTATACACTAACAGGCAAAGAAACTGAATCACTTCCACATGACATGTCTAAGAAAAATACTGAATGTCAAATGGCAAGACAAAATACCAAAAAGTCCTTCGAAGAGCGGGTCTGCAAAGCATCCATACAACCCTGATGCAGTCTCAGCTGCGATGGGCAGGATCTGCAGAATTGAAGACCACCGCATCCCTAAACGACTCTTGTATGGCCAACTAAGCAGAGGAAAGCGCCCGCAAGGTGGTCAAAGAAAGCGCTTCAGGGACAGCCTCAAAGCTTCTCTGAAGGCGTTCAGCATAGACCCAGCCACCTGGGAGACAGAGGCACATGACAGAGCGTCATGGCGTCGTGCTGTGAAAACTGGCGCACGGGTTGCTGAGGAAAAGATAACCATGCTGGCAGAAGAAGAGCAAGGCCCACGACACTAGCTCCAGCTGGAATAACCTGCCCAGTGTGCAGCCAACCATTCCGGGCTCACATAGGTCTCACCAGCAACTTGAGGAGGCATAAAACCCCAGTGCAAAGCACTCGGCCTTCTGGATGACAAAGTGGTCATCATCGAACCATGATGGACGAACTATATATTTATATAACTAATTAATATCATTATTATTATACTAGATCTATTCGTATGTGATACTAGATTATCGTTGTATGACTTTGGTTAGGTCAATAATAGAAAATATGCATCTTCTGTTTGGGACCCCTCAACTCAAGAATACATTAAGAAACTGGAACAGACACAAACTAGAGCAGTGAGATTCATAACAAACGATTATTCACATTTGACTAGAGTAACACCTTTAGTAAAATCATTAAATTTAGAAAACCTTCAGGATAGAAGACTTAAAAGTAAAGTAGCAATTATACATAAAACACTGAGCCAAAATTTTCTAATTAAAAAAAGCCTAATAAAATACTCAGAAAGACACAAAGATAAAGGCACATTCCTCATTCCAAATTTGAACAAATGCTCCTTCTTCCCTAGTGCTATTAGAGCATGGAATGGGGTTGCCTGAGCCAGCCAGGAAAACCAATGACTTGGCAGATTTTAAGTCATTGGTTAATATGCATGACACGTAGGACATAATCATCTTCTTTTATGAAGTAACGTCTGTATTTTATAAGATAAGATTAGTAGTGACTTGACTAAGACTATGGTATTATTAATAGCTAGATCTAGATTCTAGAAAGATTAATGGATTCTAAATCTATTCTGGTGACTAGTGGGTTGGGTGACTAGGTCTAGAATCTAGGCATTCTAGATCTACATAGTCTATAGATCTAGACATTCTAAACTAAAAAAAAATAGTTAGTAAAGATTATACTTAGTGTTATAGTATAGACTAGACTGAGCTTATTGTATTCAGTCCCATGTGAATGAGGAGTAACAATAAAGTCAGTTTACTAATAACATGATAAACTCGGTATGTCTTTATTATATTTAAATATCTCTAATTCTTATTCTAGGAAATGGATACCTTGCACTGGATTCTAACCAGTGCAGATTTCCGAGTGTATAGCAAGCAAGAAATTCTTGAGCTAAGTGTAAAGGAGATAGTGAGTCCACAGACTTTTGATTTATTGCAGAATGCTGTTATTGGTGGTCTCCATGATCCAGCTCTGGGTAAGTTTGTACATATTTGTTATATATTTCTTGTTTTGTTCACAATTCCAATAAAGGGTTATTACATACTTTTTAAGACTAATATTATATTGTAGAATTGTCTTGAAGGTAAGATCCATCCATAGCCATCCAATTTAAGTAATGGAAAATCATTTGCTGGACAGCATTATTTCCAAATGGTATTAAATTATGAAAGCTGAATCAATTTTTTTTTATAGTCAAAATGAAAACCTAAAAAACTTCTTAATAAGTGGTGACTTTTAACAAAGATGATTTTCTTTCTTTTGATCTTGTTATTCTTCTTATTGTTTAGTTTAGTGTTTGAACTATGTAGCAGATGTTTTGCAAAGAAAATGTTAACACATTAAAAAGAATCTGCTCTCACACTAGTCACTTAAAATTTAAAATTTCTTATTTTGAAAATGAACATCCACCGAACTGAAAAAGAAATTATTATTATACCAAAACAAAATAATAATATATGTCAATTATAACCTTGCTTACGTTACTTCATTTTCTCACCACACATTCACACTACGATTTGTACTCAACACTATATAAGATGGAATGTAGAATAAATAATGAAACACAAGTAATAAAATTACTTAATTTTATTTTGACATTTCAAAAATAAGAAGAAAATATAAAATATATTCTACAGTAAGAATCTTAACAATGTGCAACCTCTTGAATTAGTTTGATGAAAACGTTTGACTGAATCTTGTTTTTAATATTTCAGTCTCACTCATGCAGGCAAACTTATAACATCCTTTAGTTATTAAAAACAAATAATCTGCATCTGCGTTTAATATTAAACAATGAAAAGGACCATGTTGAACTCATTTGGTTGTCTGCAAATATTAGCATCTAAAGCATTTAATCATAATATTGTCTTACTGCCTTTGTTAATGCTAATATTTAAATATATTCCTTGCGGAAGCTGAAGTGTAATGTGTTGCTTCAGTTAGGGCTAAACAACACAGAAAAAAAGAGGTGCATAGAGAACAGGAACTATTCAAAGGATTAAGAGAGTCAGTGTTCCTTTATTAGATGGCAGTTTTGTGCTTTGCAAATATGCATAGGCCTATAGATGTTAAGCAGTCAAATTTAAAGACATTTCACAATGTATTAGTATGTTATCTATTAGTGGGATAAATAAACATAAAATGTTTTATATTTTGATTAAATGTTGAGCTATTTGCTAATCTGAATTTCACTTTTTCACATTAGGTCCCAGTAGACGAGATGACCGCTGTGAAACATGTGGGCAAAGTGAGAGAAACTGCGCTGGGCATTTTGGTCACATTAAATTACCAGTTTTGGTCTTTAATCCAATGTTCTTTAAAATTTTGTTAAAGGTAAACATTTAATGAAAGCTGATTGGTTGGTTTAGATAACAACTTTTTGTTTCATTAGTTTTATTCTGTAACATTGTTACAAAAATATCTGTTTTTGTTACTGGTTAGTAATTCTAGATCTAAGTCTAGTGACACAATTTCTGAACACAAACACAATTAAAATGCACATAAAAATATAAATGCACAATATTAATGAATTCAAATAATAAATCTGGACAAATTAAAAAAGCACAGATTTACAACTGAACTATACTCTTATTTTATTCTGGCAGCAATGAGAATAAACAAACCTTCTGGAATCAGAAGTAAAATGAAATGTCACTCCATTGATTTAATTAGTTTTCTTTGATATGATCCAAAAGATATGGAATAATGTCACATGAGATGACTGCCTTACTGACCCTGCAATTATAATGCTACTAGATAGCTTGTTTTGTTAATAATGAATTAATTAGTAATATATCTACATGTTACAAAAAGAATAAGTTTACATTGAGTCATCCTGTGCATTTTGTGCTAGAAAATGTAATGAAAGTGTTAATGTATTACAGTTGTTACAAGGCAGTTGTATGGGTTGCCATAAACTTGGCTTAAGAAATGCTCACATGAAGCTGTACACTTATCAGCTCAAGCTCCTTGAGAAAGGATTTTTAGTTCAAGCTGAGGACATGATAGAAAGGTTTTTAAACTCTGAACTGGCAGAGGATGTTATAATACAGGAGATGAAGGATTATTACACAAATGTTTTGCAAGGTACATACATAATTTTTTTTTTTTATTGCTTTTGTATAGCCTGTTTTTTGTGCTCAATCCACTCTGGTCCAATCTCTTTTTGTAAACATCTGGGGGAGGGGGGATCTGGGAGAAGGTTTTCCCTGCTGCCTTTGGGCAAACACATCTCAATTTAACCTTTCTTGCTTTCGTCAGGATTTGAACTGGAGACTCCATGTTAGGTAGCCTAGCAGTTTATGCATCCGTACCACATATCCCACTTATTATTGATATAATGAGGATAAGGCATTTGCTAAATGTGAATTCAGCATTGGGGCTTCATTACACCTTTTGTTATAAAGGTGGCCTTGGGTATGGGATGAAGTCTACATTTTACAATGGGCTGGTTTAGTGCGGTCTTGATAAACTGTCACAAGAAAGAAAATTTTATTTTATTAGAATTACTTATTCTATTTATATCACTACTAATGTATTAATTTTATTTGTTGTTGTCATTAATATAAATTCTTTGTGCAGTTGTATCAGTGAATAATGTTTGAACAGAGTTTTATATGCAATTAATTTGATGGTTATAAGTTTATAACAAAAAATTTTTAATTATGTCTTCTATTTTGTACGTAATTCCTATTTCCAAGTGTAAAAAAAAAATAGCTGGGAAAATGTTGTGGATGATTTTTTTTTTCAGGTGACAAAGATGAATCTGTCCTATCTAAAAACATCATCACTTTTAGACACCAAACTGTAGCCATGATACTACGTATGTTGGCTAAGACAAAATCTATTTGTTTACATTGCCACACCAAGAACCGGTCGCTAAAAGCTGAGTATAATCAAACAATTGTTGGCACAATGTCAGACGATAGATCTTCCAAAAAAAGAGTTATGTACGTAAAAAATAATCTAAACTGTTTTGTCTATATTGAATATTTCTAACCCTTAGGAGCCACAAGCCACCAAAAGTTGGTACTTTTGATGCATTGCTTGCAGAATTTTAAGGGGAGCTAATTACTTCAACTGAAGAAGCATTCAACAGAGCTATTGTAGTGGTGTTGTTAGGTTCTAATATCTCAATAAATAATAAACAACTAACTAAGCCCTAAAGTGATACTTGTCCACTAAAGAAATTGGACCAGCATGCTAAAGAAGAATGAAGATAGGCTACGGTATTAAAAATATTAAGGCAAAAGTTCTCCCTCATCTGCCCTTGCATGGCTTGGTCATTTAAATTGTTTTTGACTCTCAGGATTAATAAATTTAGTTGCTAATCCTTTAAACAATAATGAAAGTTGAACAAAAAGTCTATGTTATGATCTACGTGTCATGATGATTTATTCTTTTAAATAAACATATGTCTTCAGATTCATATATGTACATGCTACCTTTTTTTTTTTAGAATTTGAGTGTTTCAAAAAGAAACCAACATTTTTCAGACAAAAAATAAATGTTGGTACTTGGGAGTCTTTCAATTATTATGTGATGAAGACAAATTGGTTTACATCAATTTTATTTTTTAAAAATAACAGAGCCAAAAAAGTCGAAGATAACAACCTAGGAACAGAAACCGCAGTGGATGATGCAGTGGAAATGGACAACCAGCAGTCTAGTCCTAATTCAAATGAAACACTTGGGCCTGATGTGACCTCCTCACCAATGGATGACCAGTTACAGTTAGAATTGGAAAACTTTTTAAAGTCAAAACACAAGCGGTGCATCTTGTCTCCTAATATTGCCAGAGAGCACATTAAAATGGTAAAAGAATATTCTTTGCATTTTAATTCTGTAATGAATACATTAAGTTTTTTCTTTTTAATAATACTTCAGTAACTATTTTGAAGCACTTATACATTTCTCTCCCTTTCTATTATTTTCAATCACTATTACATCATTAAGAACTAGCTTTAGAACATATTGACATGTTAAATAATTAAATAAATAAAAAAATCACCCTTTGGGTAAGAATTTTGTGATTTTACCATCACAAAAGAGATACAAGACACAGAGAGCAAAGGCAAACAGACACAAAAACTCCTCTTTTGTTCCCCTGGCATTCAAGTCATTAAATAAAATTCCACTATCTGATATTAACATTTCACATGTAAATTTTGAGTAAGTCTGCTGTGAATGTATATTTTGGTTTTCTATAATTATAATGTTATGTTATTGTAATACAAATAATAAAGATGATAAAGATTTTATTTATGTATGTATATTTATGTATTTATATACATACAGTGATATTGTTGTTATAATAATGCATTTAATTACACATATCTTATCTATAATAATTAGGTGTGGGATAATAGCAAAGATTTCCTGAAACAACTTTTTCCATTTTTGGCAACAGTGAAAAAGGCTGATTGCCCTACAGATGTATTCTTTTTGGATGTCCTTCCAGTCCCACCGTCACGTTTTCGGCCAGTAAGCTTCTCACTTCTTTCATTTTTGTTTAAATTTACTGTTAAAAGTCTGAAATATTTTTCATCTGTTTGAAATACTGTTATGGCGTTAAAATTTACAAGTAGAAAAAAGTACAGTAGTGGTGTGTGTTAAAATTTTTTGATATGGTCATTATTAAAGATATTTGATTTCCATCTCAGCTAAGTGTGATGAAAGAGCGCAAGTATGAACACCCACAAACAGCCAACTTGTCTAATATCATCAAGGAGTGTGTAACATTGAGAGACTTGCTGCAACTGTATAACAAGCGGCTGGAAGCTGGAGGCAATGTTCTTGTAAGTTAACAGTTTTAAATTCAACATTTTAATGATAAAACATATTCTATCTGACTTAATCTGGCAGTGAAAAATTGAATTGGAAGAAAATTAACATAGGATAGACATTACCTGTGTTGGTGGTTGCTAGTTGAGTGTAGTGTAGATGATGTTGAGTAATCTGTTTGAGATGTTATGTGGGAGTGCTTAAATACCACTCACCAACAGAATAAAGAAATATAGAAAAAAGATAATCCAGCCTTTTTAAGTACAACACTTACTATTTAGGCCCCTAACAAATTCTGTTTTAGCCAAAAATCACTTGATCCAGATGAACTGAGAATCAAAATGATCTTAATTTAAAGGGTGTTTGAATAGACCTAAAAAATAAAAAAAAAACTAAAAATTAAACACTTAACCCAAAAAGTAAGCAGACAGCTGCAGAGTGAATACATAAACAATGTAATATCTAAAGATAACAACAAAAACCTATGGTCATACATTAAGTCTAAGAAAATGGAAACAACAGGCGTAGCGCCATTAAAAGATGAACATAACATAATACATAATGATAATGAAACTAAAGCAAACATTCTAAACAAATACTTTGCATCAGCATTCTCAGCCCCAGGAGACAAAGACATATTACTGAATTTGAACCAAGTAGACAACATAGAAGATATAGTAGTACAAGAAAATGGAATTCAAAAACTATTAGCCAACACCAAACCAAATAAAGCTTCTGGACCTGATGGTATTCCAGCTAGATTACTCAAAGAACTAAGTAATGAGCTAGCCCCAGTGTTCAAAATACTCTTTCAGGCTTCACTTAACCAGGGCAGAGTACCAAAGGACTGGAAAGAAGCTAATGTCACCCCCCTATTTAAAAAAGAAGAAAAATCTGACCCAGGGAACTACAGACCAGTATCACTTACCAGCATCACATGTAAAATCCTAGAACACATAATATGTAGCAACATCATAAACCACTTAGACAAACATAATGTCCTCACACCATACCAACATGGCTTTAGGAAATATAGATCATGTGAAACACAACTAATAGGACTAATTGATGATTTTTCAAAAGGTTTAGATAATAGTGAACAAATAGATGCTATCTTACTAGATTTTTCTAAGGCTTTTGACAAAGTTCACCACCATAGTTTGCTTAAAAAATTAAAATATTTCGGCATTAATGGTCCACTGCATCAGTGGATTAAAGACTTTCTGATAGGGAGAGAACAAACTGTAATAATAAATGGCTCTAAATCAACACCGATAACAGTAAACTCAGGTGTACCTCAAGGTACAGTCTTGGGTCCACTACTATTTTTAATTTACATAAATGATTTACCAAATTGCATTAGTTCAGGAACAAAAGTCAGATTATTTGCAGACGATTGCATAATATATAGAACAATAAAAACAACACAAGACACAGATATTTTACAAAGAGAATTAGATGAATTACAGAAATGGGAATCAAATTGGAGCATGTCTTTCCACCCAGAAAAATGTCAGTTGTTAAGAGTAACAAAAAAACTAAAACCAATTAATTCCACTTATCTTATTCATGGCAAACCAGTATCACAGACTAAAAACGCAAAATACCTAGGTGTTATAATAAATGAAAAACTATCATGGAATCCACATATTGATGAAACTACAAAAAAATCAAACAAAGCATTAGGATTTATTAAAAGAAATTTCTATAAATCAAATAAGAACATAAAACTAGAATGTTACTTAACCTTGGTTAGGCCAATAATAGAATATGCATCCTCCGTTTGGGACCCCTCAACTCAAGAAAACATTAAGAAACTGGAACAGACACAAAATAGAGCAGTGAGATTCATAACAAACGAATATTCACATTTGACTAGAGTAACACCTTTAGTAAAATCACTAAATTTAGAAAGCCTTCAGGACAGAAGGCTCAAAAGTAAAGTAGCAATCATACATAAAACACTGAACCATAATCTTCAAATACAAAAACAAAATTTAATAAAATACTCTGAAAGACACAAAGATAAAGGCACATTCCTCGTCCCATATGCTAGGACAAATTTGTACAAATACTCCTTCTTCCCTAGTGCTATTAGAGCGTGGAATGGGTTGCCTGAGCTAGCCAGGAAAACCAGTGACTTGGCAGAATTTAAGTCATTGGTTAATATGCATGACTAAATGCATGACGCGTAGGACGTAATCATCTTCTTTTTTGAAGTAACGTCTGTATTATATAAGATAAGATAATTGAAATTTAATATTTGCAAAAGGATGAATTAGTTTGGTCTATCCATGTAAACATATCTATTTACAGTTAACTCAAGGCTGTAATCCTGGTCTAAGTTCTTGAACTAAACCTTCTCCAGCATAATATCATAATGTTGGCCATTGAGACAGAGGAACTCTTCTTAGGGTTTCTGGGAGATCTATAGATGACATATTGTGTGAATATCTAAGTTTTTTTTTGTTGTTGTTTTTTTTAATGTATTTAATTTATGAACAGGTCTAAGAGTTTTTCAGAAATTTGAAAATGTTGACAAATGTATTAGTAAATGTTTCTCCTTTCAGGGATTAACCTTGCCAGAAACAGCTGAGAGCGTGGCCATTAATATTCAGAAAATTATGGCATCGTGGTTGAGGCTACAGTCTAAGGTCAATGTAGTGCTGGACAGTGACCTAGATAAACTCTCTCAAGACAAGTCGATCGGAATCAAACAGGTCTGGTTAGTGTGAGATAAACACCTATAGACTAAAACATACGAGGTGAACTACTTACCAAAAAAACAAAAACATTTAATGTCATGTTACATTATACATGCTTGATACATTTTTACATGTAATTTTAGAGAACAATTGAACCTCCGCTGTAATGTTTCTGTTACATGCTGTCATGTTCTGAAAAAAAGTCAAAGCCGTGGAATTTGAATCTCAGTTGTTGTGGGCTGAGTTAGATTTAAATCTATCCTCCCACCATTCAGTGTTTGAAGTTTTTTTTAATAAGCTACTAGAGTTAATTGGAGCATGTGAATGTTTAATGAAAAATTAGGATAAATGTAAAATTATCCTGCAAAAAGAAAACAATAAAAAAAAATTGTTAACACTGTAAGCAGGAAACATTAAACTTTTTATATTTATTCATTCACATAAAAACAAAAGTCAAATGTTAGGACTTTATTCTATTTATCAGAGCATGTACATGGCATTTGAAAATTTATTTGTTAAAAATGTTAGCGAAATCTCTTAGTTCAGTTCTAATACAGAATCAGTTCTTTAATCACTGTATAGAAATTATCATTAAATTATGGAAGTCTATTCATCCATATATTCTATTTTCTGTTGTTAGATTTAAAAGCAAAATTATGACTATCTTTTTTTTTTTTTTCAATCTCAGTAAGTGTTCTTTTTTTTTTTTTTCAATACTAGGTAAAGACATGTAGGGTTATGACAGGTCATATGACTAAAAAAAAACAAACATGTTTATTCAAGAACTTATGTACATTCAATTAGGTTAACGAAAATTTAAAAGTAGAATAAACAGTAGATGCTAATGATTTTCTTTTGGCCATTGTTTATTGATATTTGTCTGTTCTAAAAGCTACTGGAGAAGAAGCAAGGTTTGTTTAGGATGCACATGATGGGAAAGCGTGTTAACTATGCTGCCCGCTCAGTCATCTCCCCTGACCCTTACATATCCACCAATGAAATTGGAATACCAATGGTTTTTGCCTCCAAGCTCACGTATCCTCAGAGGGTGACTCCATGGAACATACATCAGCTGCGGCAGTTGGTTATCAATGGCCCCGATATCTATCCAGGGTAACAATTCATTACTGGTCATATCTTGGTAGTATGAGACTTGATTATAGTTAAGTTGGTTTTATTTTCCATTTTTTTTTAAAATTATTATTCCTTATTTACCATACACTTGTTACTCTGGTATCTGGGTATAAATAAGAAAATGTTTTGTTTCTCAGTGCTGTCAGTGTGGTCAGTGAAGATGGCACTGTCGTAAAACTGAATCCAAGTAATGCAAGTCAGAGGGAAGCTGTGGCCAAACAGTTGCTGGTGCCAGACAAGAATGTGTCTGGATCTAAAATAGTGAGTCTCGGCATCTATATTTAGCTACATTTATTGCCTTGTAGAAAATATTAAATAATAGTTTTTAATGGGGTGTGCTACTAAAGGAAATTTTCATGTGTTAAATATTCATTTTATTTTGCTTGGGCTAAAGAGGGATATTTTCATTTAGTATAACTTATGCTACTTCAAGGCTTCATTTCACATAGAAAAAAACAAGGGAAAGCTAAATGTTTAATTTGTGAAATGTGTTTACAGGTCAATCGTCATTTGATCAATGGTGACTATCTGATTTTGAACAGACAGCCTACTCTACATAAACCCAGTATGCAGGTCCACAAGGTCAGTTTTCTAGTTTAGTATACCATGTGACACAGGCAGTACCTTAGTAAACTTTTAATAACTTCAAGGAGTGTATATTCAAATATTTTTGTTACAGATATCTCGGAACAGGGTATGATTTGTGGTTTGTTCTTATGTATTTGTATTTCAGGCTCGAGTGCTCCCCTCTATAAAGACATTGAGAATGCATTATTCCAACTGTAAGGCGTACAATGCTGATTTTGATGGGGATGAAATGAATGCCCACTTTCCTCAGTGTGAACGCAGTAGAGCAGAAGCTGCCTGCATTGGTAGGTTGTAAATTGATTATGTCTGACTGGCTTAAAGGGCACACATTTTAGGAATTAACTTTTACATTCCTAGTAAGATTAAAAAAGTATTGTAATTCTGATGCTATAAAGAAAAGATAAATGATTGAAATAATACCATAACCAACCAGGTTAATGCTGCTGCACTATAAGGATTTGCTCGGTAAGAGAAAAAATAGGATGTCCTCGTTCTTGGTGTACTAGTAGATTAGGTAGCAGTTACTTTTGGTATAAAAAGAGAATTACTCTTGTAAAACTTAGGAAAAATCAAGCATTTGTAGCTAACCCCAGCTCTTAAGCTTTCCACCTTTCAGTATCTGAGAATTTTTCCACCTCTCAATACCTAGTGTTAAGTATTAGGGAGTTATTTTTTTCTCAGTAATAATTCCATTGTCAATTTCCACATACTTTCATGTCAGCATAATTGTTCTAATTAAATTACTATGTTGTTAATTACTATATGTAAAGTAAACATTTCTGCTTTTGTGTGTTCATCATCTTAACATTTTTGTTTCTTAGCTTGTACAGATTACCAATATTTGGTGCCCAAGGACAGTACCCCACTGGCTGGTCTCATACAAGATCACATGGTATCTGGTGTGGCTTTGACAATACGAGGAAGGTTTTTTACAAGGTTATTTTTGCTTTTAACATTTTTTAGAAACATTTTATGTTTACAGTTATCTTGAACTACAAGACATTTAGTGCAGTTGACCCACAATTTCCTCAGGGCTTTTTTCTTCAAATAACTCAAACACTTTTTTCTTTCTTCACCTTCACCTATCCCTTAGTTGAACCGTTGGGGCACCACGCAAGATCTGTCAATTATTTTCTCCATTCCTCTCTATCCTTTGTCTTGAACCGTTGGGGCACCACACAAGATCTGTTAATTATTTTCTCCATTCCTCTCTCTCCTTTGCCTTGGATAGAATTTCGTCAGTGACAGGCCTTTCCATTCTTTGATGTTGTCTTCCCATCCCTTCCTTGTTTTCGTTTTTTTTCCTGGTACTGTCCCTTGGAGGGAGGTCTTTGCAACCCTTGAGGACTTCGTGATGTGGCCAAAGAGTTTGAGTTTACATTTTTTGACAGTGGTTAGCTGGTCATCATGGGGTCCAATAGCTGTATCAATCTTATTTCTAATCTCTTTCTTGATGCAGTCTTTGTAAGTGACACCTACGATCTTTGGAGCTAAGATGCTACAGAAAGATCCTAGGTGTCGCTTACTTTTTCTTTCTGCATGTGTTAAATCTAGAATTGTTGAGCTTCTGTAAAACATATTTAAAAAAAAATAATTTATAGTAATTTTTTCTCGGCCTGGTTTAAATAATTTATTTAATTTTCTACTTCCTCAGGGCTGAATACTGTGGTTTGGTCTGGAGCGCTATGAATGATTGGAAAGAGAAAATCGACATTCTACCTCCTACCATTTTGAAGCCTACTCCGCTGTGGTCTGGGAAACAGGTCAGTTCATTTCTGTCTTTCTTTATTGTACACACATACCTCTGAGCATCTGACATTTATCATCCTATTTTCTACACAAAAATACAAATATCTTATGTTTCAGATTATCAGCACCATTTTAATCAATTTGATTCCTAAAGGCAAAGGTCTTATTAATCTGAGCGGCAAGGCTAAAATCCCAGAGAAGGTAAATGAATGTATTCTTTGTTTAGTTGTGTGATTATATTTAATTAGAAAACTGGGATTAGTTCCAGTACATTAGTACCAATAAATGTGAATGTGCCTATTATTGGAATGAGTAGCTACAAAACATCCCCCCCCCCTTTTTATTTTTTTTAATCTACTAACTAGTTTAGACATTTCTTTGACATGCTCTAGCTTAGTCTGATTTTTTTTTACAACGCTTATATTAATTTAATCTATCTTTCTGGGTGGAATCTTTTTACATTTTAGTTTTCCCACTTCCCATTCTGGGGTGAAGCTGAAACTTCCCCACAATTATTTATTGTCAATGACAACACGTGAATCAATCAAAAATTAATTAATCAGTTAGTTTTAAGTGATTACTTTTGTTTTATGTAGAAATAGTACTAAGCTAAGGGGATATAGCCTTGTGTAGAGAATTCAGTCGTTCACTAAAAATGTTAAACTATAGACTATAATACCTTGTATTTCTATAGGTACTTGAATATATCAGTGAATAAGGATGTCACCCTTCCATCATGAAGGTTGAAGACCTCAATTTTGAATTCACTCAAGCAACTTTTTTTTTTTAACCTTTTTTACACCCCAATCTCCAACTGGTCCACAAAAGTGATTGGACCATAGCACACTGAGCATAAACATGAAAATTGTGCTAAACAAAAACGATTAATAATTTAAATATTTCCAATCACACAAATTTATTATTGTTAGTCTAGTCTAATGCGCTGGGTGTGGCAAAATGTGTAGGTCGCAGTTGGGGCTACGTAGCCACAGGAAATACTGCATTCTTCATAAACCCTCGGACTCGAAGAGAAGCCATATTATTATTATTTTTATTGGTCTACATCTATTAAAAATTAATTACATGATTAATTCAAATTAAATAATGCACTTTCAGTCAACATTTAAGCTTTGTTGAAAAGAAAAATTATGTTTATATTTGATTTGTTTGTAGAGCTGGCTACCTTGGACTAGCAAGGTCAACATGCCATTAAATATGGCTGCTTTGGAAACTGAGGCACTGGGGGAGAGCACTGTGATCATCAGGCAGGGGGAGCTGCTGCAGGGTGTATTGGACAAGGCTCATTATGGCCCTTCATCCTATGGTCTGGTGCATTGTTGCTATGAGGTAAGACCAATCCTTTGCTGTCTGAAGCACTGAAAAAAATTACCATTTTTTTTAGTAATAAGTAGATTCGACTTGAGTGGATTAATAATGACATTGGTTTATTTTCTTTTTTCTTAAGATTTGACCTAAAAGGATTTTTTTTTCCTTGGCCATAAGAGAAGGCCACAATGGTCCAAAGCAAAGTTAGTTTGGTTACCCTAGTGGAGACACTGAGGCTAGAACACTGGCCTCTTTTGAGGAAAATGAATGTAGTTGCGCTAGCCAATAAACATCTTGTAAAATGTTGGAACACCACCTTATGGGCATCCACAGTAATACATTAAACATCTTGAAACAAAATTGGAGATTGTAGTATAAAACTTAACTGTAGTATAAAAATTAACCTTGTTTAGTTTCTAGAAAAAAAATATTTTTCTTGTTTTATAAGTTAGTAGCAAATCTCATTGAAAAGTAAACAAATTAGAACACAATTGAAATGTTAATCTCTCGATATATATAAATGGGAATTACTTTCTCTCCTTGTCTTATTATAATGATTAATGAATGAAAATATTGTTTTAATTGAAATCAATGGATATGTATTATTTACTTTTCCAGCTCTATGGTGGAGAAATGGCTGGGAAATTTTTAACCTACCTTGGTCGACTTTTTACATCATTCCTACAGATGGTTGGATTCTCTCTTGGAGTTGGAGATATTTTAGTACAGAGACGGGTATGTCATGTTGCACCTGTGTTTAAGAATTAACTTAATTTTAAGAAACTGTTGTGATAAACCTGGTTATGGTGAGGCGCTGTCACGGATGAATGTATGTGTGTATAATTAAGTTTTCTTTGTATTGTGTTGGAATGTACGAGCAAGTGACCGGAAGTGTGTACGTGAGCATGAGGACAGTTGCCAGTGTGTGATGTGATAAAGTAATACATTTTGTATTTAGTGATCCGACCAAGTTATTTTAGTGTGTTATATTACAGCAAGAACCTGAGGGATACCTAGACAGTTAGTGATTGACTATTTAACTGCTAATTACTTTGAAAGCTGTAATAGGCACCTTGTTATATGCAATGTATTCTAGTTTTGATATTGTGGCATGTAGCTCAACTCTACTCAAGATTCACTTTGAAGTATGACACTTGATGTAGCGAGGTTGAAATATTTTATTACAGCATGTGTGTTGTAAACCTAAGATGTCACGCTCAATATAGTAAACATAGTAAGAGGATTGCATCAATGGTAGACATGTTTTTTCCAGGCAAACAAAAGGAGGAAAGATTTTATCAAAAAGTCTCTCCACATTGGTAAAAATGCTGTGTTGAAAGCATTGAACTTAAACCCTGAGACCACCACAGAGACAGATTTGTTACTTGAGCTGAAAGAAGCTCACTTCGACAAGACTGGCATGAAGATGGCAGAGCTGGACATGTGTATGAAGTCTGAGACAGATAAAATACAGGACAACATTGCCAAGTGAGTGCATTTATCACACCTTAAAAATTAACTATTTAATTACTTATTCATTACTGCTTTAATGTGTTAAAACTATAAACTATCTTCATTCATTTTGAATACAAGATGTAAGAGCAATTGGGCAATATTGATCTCACTGTGTGGCTGAAGCCATGTTTTTTTAAACATTGTGATTTCTTTTGGCTTCAGATTGGAACTTGAAAAATAAATTAGGCTTGTCACACACAACGCTCGCTAAATATTGAATCTTAGAAAAAAGAACAGATATATGATTTCTTATTAATAATTTACGCATTTTAATTATTTTTTTTTTAATGCTGGTTTGTTGTTTATTTGATTGCAATTCTATGAGAAGGTTTTTCAACTTTTCCAATAAAATGGTTCTAAAATGTAAGTAGGTATTTTTTAATATTTTCTATTCCAGAGCAATCATGCCTGGCAGACTTGAAAAAGGTTTCCCAGCAAATAGTCTGCAACTGATGGTACAGTCTGGAGCCAAAGGTTCACCAGTAAGTTTTTCTCATTTCAGATGTGCTATCGACATTTGCTTAACATTATTTATGAGCTCATTTTGAAAATCAAACTATGGCTGACTTCATGTTTTTAATAATTCCTCCCCCTCTCCCTCTCCTACAGGTCAACTGTATGCAAATCTCTTGTCTGCTTGGTCAGATAGAGCTAGAAGGCAGACGTCCTCCTCTCATGATGAGTGGTAGGTCCCTCCCATCCTTTCTGCCCTACGATGTTGCCCCTAAGGCTGGAGGTTTTATTACTGGACGTTTCTTGACAGGCATCAGGCCACAAGAATATTTCTTCCACTGCATGGCTGGTAGAGAGGTAAAGGATTTGTGTCAACAAAACATTTTCTTTTTAAAAAATGTTTCTTTTTGATGTAATCAATAGAAATTTCTTTTTAATTCTACCGTGTCATAATCAATTGGAAGTTCTTTTGAATTCTATCTAGTTTTGTTTAAAATGTAATAACACTAACTTGTCTTCTTATTACTTGATTTATTTAATTTATTATGCTACATTCCCTAGTAAAAGTTAAGCTGCCTAATAGTGTTTACCATGCTAACTATTCCTGTCATATTTTGATGTCACAAGTTGCAGTTATTTGACATCTGTTTATATTGTAGCCATCGTTGTCAACTAAAACATAGCCTGCATGTTCTTTCCCTCCCAGGGTTTGATTGATACCGCTGTCAAGACAAGTCGTAGTGGTTATTTACAGAGGTGTTTAGTCAAACATTTAGAAGGGCTTATGGTGAACTATGACTGTACAGTGAGAGACAGTGATGGAGGAGTCATTCAGGTAATCTCAGGAGATTGCTGGTGTAAACGGATTTAAAAAAAAAATTTATAAACTTGATGTAATTAAAACATATAAGTTCTCCAATTTGAGGCAAGTAGGTCAGTTTGGAAAGAGACGTAAAGCTGTACTGTTGCTGTAACCATTTTCTTACATGCTCTTTACCATTTGAAGTTTAAGTCAGTAAGCCAGAACAACGAGAATTCAAATTCAAGACCTATTTGTTCCACTATGGTTCAGTGTTGATATTTGGAACAATGAGAATTCAAATTCAAGACCTATTTGTTCCACTATGGTTCAGTGTTGATATTTGGAACAATGAGAATTCAAATTCAAGACCTATTTGTTCCACTATGGTTCAGTGTTGATATTTGGAACAATGAGAATTCAAATTCAAGACCTATTTGTTCCACTATGGTTCAGTGTTGATATTTGGAACAATGAGAATTCAAATTTAAGACCTATTTGTTCCACTATGGTTCAGTGTTGATATTTGGAACAATGAGAATTCAAATTCAAGACCTATTTGTTCCACTATGGCAGTGTTGATATTTGAACACTTATACTGATTTATGAGGCATCTACAACAAATGATGTACTTGTGCTATCATCTATAGCAAAACTCTCTGTGGTTATTTGTATTTCTGTGCAAGCTACATAAAGGCTAATTAATGCAAACTTTAAAGTGTACTAACCAGTTCTGCATTTGTACCAGCAATTTACATCAATGCAAAAATATAGTTTTCCTTACTTACTGAGATTTTGTAATATTTCTTCAGTTTTATTATGGTGAGGATGGTCTGGAACCTATGAGGAGCACTTTCCTTCAGGCCTCTCAGTTCCCATTTCTAACAGAGAATCTTCATGTGCTACTGAGTACCTCACACAATCCATGGCACAACAGTGGTCAGAACAAAAACATCAGCAGAACATGGAAACGGGTCAGTAAAAGACTTTGTTACTTAGCTGTCATAAATTTATAGCTTTAATAATGATAATAATAATTTTTCTTATGCAATGCACAGACTTTTCTGATTTTAAGATGTTTATGAATTCTTGTAGATGAAACCCCATTATTACCTTTAACTTTTTTTGTAGTTGTTGTCAAGTCAAAACAGTAATAAACAACAGTAATAGAAGCAGTCTCTGCGGAGAACTTTTTTTTTTTTTCTTAGTTCTCACTACATTTTATTTTTAGGTAATTTTTCTCTTCAGGTTAGGCCAAGTATCTTGATCTGATTATTATTGTCTTTATTGGTCACCTCTTCTCAATTCCAGAGCTCTTTTTCTCAATCTGTTTATAAATGAGTTAAAAACTTTTATTAAAATGTTTCTTCAAAATAAGTGGTAGATTTTGATGTCTATAAAATCTAAACCTAATTTTAAAATTTCTCTCTTTCCCATTGAAATTTAGGCAAAAATGTGAACTCTATTCGGAATAAACTTTTTATCATTTTATCATTATAAATATGTGTTTCAAATAGATGTATTTTGTTAGTACAAATATGTGTTTCAAATAGACATATTTTGTTAGTAGAAATATGTTTCAAATAGACATATTTTGTTAGTACAAATCTATGTTTCATATAGACATATTTTGTTATTTTCACTTTTAACCAAACTTTAAATGTGTTCAATCCTGATATTTAGATCAGTAAGTGGAGGTCTCACACTACTCAAGAAGGACACTGGTACAACAGAGACAGCAGCTTTTTGAAGTTTTGTAACAGCCAGACTGAGTCCCTAACACAGGAGGACAGAGAGACCATTGTCAGAACAGGCCAATGTCTGGGTAGATCTCTTGCCTCTCAGAAGCTCTGTTCTGCCTGGGCGGCATTAGAGGAGGAAGAAAAGGGAAGGTAAAGAGTTCCTGATGAAATACAGCAAGAGTTAGTTACAGCTAGGGGTTGTCTTCCTTTGCACGTTGTCACAAAGTTGTTTGTTTTTTTGTATTCTTTACAATTTTAGCCTTTTGTCATGTTTTCATCTCAAATTTAACAATTATGTTCCATTTATTTTACCATTCTATCTTTCCTTTTTAAACAATGATCTGTTATTATTGACTTGATCTCAGCTTGAGATATTTTTAGTTATTTTATTGTTTTTTAAGTACTTTAATGTTATTTTTTTTATTCCAACTACCAAATTAAACAAACTTGTTGCTACTAAAATTCAGATTTACAGTTTCTTAAACCAATATTAATGTTTTAAACTTGCAGGGAATCTGCCACGCATGGTGTTTGAAGCTCATGCTGTGTTACTTGATAGAATGCATAGTGTCAAGTAACTATTTTGTTTCTATTATTTCAGAATGACTCCACGTGTCAGCAGTCCAGATCCTTTGATGTCCAGATTTTTTCCTCACTCTTATCCAGATGTTCTTTCAGAAAAGTTTAGGCATCAACTGAATGTCTACTGTAAAAAAAGCTTCAAAAAGGTATGAAAACAATTAACAGTGATGGGAATTTTCCGACAATTGTCGGAATTCCGATAATTTCTTCTGATCCGATTTTCTAGAAAAAAAAATCCGAAGTTTTCCAGACATTTTTTTTTTCTAAATCCGATTTTTTTTTTATGAAAAAAAAATCCGATTTTATTATTTTTCCATTTTCGGAAGAATGCGAAATAAGATTTTTGATTTGTTTTGAACATGCGTACATCCGGTCTTTTGACACAGTTAAAGTTCTATTTTTAAAAAAATCTTGTGTTACCGTATTGTCTTATAAGTCTAGATCTCGGTCCAGACTAGAGTGGTTTGAATCAGTCTAGATAGATATATTCTAGATAAGATATCTAGATTCTTTAATTTGAATACTTTTGATCTAGATCTAGAGCATCTAGACTTCAATGGCTGCTTGCCAGCTTTTGAAAAGTATTAGACTGATTAGACTTAAACGTAAGAGTATCATGAATGATGCCCGGTCGCTATGTTACGTATGACGTATGTAAACTATGTAGCGCTAATCGCCGCTATTACTACAATTCTAGATGTATTATTTTTTCGCTGTTGTTACGATGGCCCCTAGATGTAGATTTTTCTAATTTGAACCCTGCCTGCCGACTTCCATGAGTTCAAATGGGATTAGATTTAGACATCTAGATCTATTATAATATTATAATTATAATAATAATAAGATCTAGATCTACTCATCTAAATCTAATACTACTAATAGAGTTAGAGTGATACTGTGATAGACCTACCGTGTATCGGCCATCTGGATTTATATATAGATCTAGAATATATATACTTTTTTTTATATAGTAGTAAGTAGGCCTTCTTTAACTTCTTTACATGACTATAGTGAGTTACTGAGTATAAGCCTGATAGAATGTAGATATCTAGTAATAATATATTGGATCTAGAGTCAAGTTATTAGATATAAGTAGCTCTAGATTATAGATCTATCTATAGTGAGGGATATATATATATTTTAATATAACAGTTTAAAAATTTTCTCTAACTAATAACTTATCATTACTAATGCTATAAATGTATAAAAGCCCAGTGTGGTAGAGATCCACTTCTTCTAAACAACTTGTATCTGCATGAAAAAGAGTCACATAAGGAAGCCTCAATTTGCAGTTTTATTGCTAAACTTTCTCTTCCTCTAAGCATTGCTCCTCATCTGGTTGTTCTTGCTTAAGAACTCAGCTGAGATTCAGCAGCTTTTCAAAGCATTTTTGGTGGACTTCATGTGCAAAGCTTAGTAAACAGTTTCTCCTGTACAAAATTTAATAATTATTGAAACAAACAGAAGTGTAGCTCATACTTTTGAAGTATTTCCAAAACTCAAGCATGTTTTTCAAACATATTTAATCCTTATAGTTGTTTGAGAAAGAAGTTGTTACAATATCTGTAAAGCAGTTATCTATTATAGAATACTCAGACTGCAAAAAGCTTTCTTCTCCCATCAATATATATACAAACAATAGTGCCATGAATGCATTTTGTGTGCAGTAATGCTCAATGCAGTGCATTTTGTGTGCAGTAATGCTCAATGCAATGTAAATGTTATGTAATACAACATTAATTAAAGAAAATATTAAATAAAATGATTCTACATAGTTAAAAAAAAATTCAGCAACATCTTTTTTTAAGTCGCCGCAACAGGCCAGTTCAAAAACGCCGGGGGGGGGGGGGGGGGGGGGGCTTACAAAATTTCCTAAAATTTTTGCAAAGTCAGTTCCCATCACTGAATTAAAAATGATTACAAAAATGTCTTGGCTTAAAATTTGATTTTTGGCTTGCTATTATGATTGAAAAATTAACTCATTATTGTGATACACGTTTTTTTTTTAAGTTAAAAAAAAATCTGATTTCATATTTGTCCTGTGCAGGTGACGGCTAAAATGTCTCAAAACTGCAGCGCTGATGTTTTTATGTCTGCTATCAATAAGAAGTTTGTACAATGTATGGCACACCCTGGAGAAGCTGTTGGCTTAGGCTGTGCACAGGTCAAGTGTTTAAGGATTCATTTTAATATACAATGATAAAAGTCTGTTTTTTTATAGATCAGTTTACTTTTCTTATCAACTATGATTATTGATCAAATTTGATTGGCATGGCTTTGGGCCTGTTCTAAAATTGAAAAGGTGTATAACTATAAAAACATCTCTAGGCTATGATTTTCAATTTTTTAAAATATCTCTAAAATATTCATCGGAGATGTTAGTTCTGAGCAATATGCTTAGACTCGTATGTAGGGCTATTGCCAAGTTTCTAGCTTCATCCCACCAATTTGCATATTGACTATTATACTGGGTATTATAGAAAAAATATTTGGCCATTCTTAGCAAAGCCCTAATGATTGTTAAAATCTATTCAGAAGTGATTAATGTTAAGTTTTCATTTCTTGCAGTCCATTGGTGAGCCCTCCACTCAGATGACCTTGAACACATTTCACTTTGCTGGTCGTGGTGAGATGAATGTGACCTTGGGTATCCCCCGCTTGAGAGAAATTTTGATGACAGCCTCTGCCAACATTAAAACCCCTTCAATGGATGTGCCTGTCATCCCTGTGCCAGATTTCAAAGAGAAGGCAGAGTGGCTGCAGAAACATTTGAACAGGGTCACCATGGACAAGGTAGTTTTAGTTGTTTTTGTTTTTTTTAAGTCTTTATGGCAAATAAAGTTGTGTGTGTGTTTAGTTTTCAGTTTTCGTTTATAGATATCCCCTCAGACAAATTGAAAAGAAAGAGAGAAACATTGAAGAATGAAGACAAAAGGGGGGGGGGGAGAGAAGAGACTGTGTTAGCATACTTTAAAACAAATATCCTCTGGATATCAAACAAAAGAACACTCTTAGTTTCCTAAATTGTTTCTTAAAATATGCCCTGGATATGTACAGTTTTTCAAATATTTCTTAATATATGCCCTGAATACCAACCTTGGGCACGCACTTAGTTTCTTAAATTTGCTTTCCTTTATGTATTAGTGCTATACATCATTCTTTTCATGTGTGGTTTGTTTAAATGAACAAATGAAATCCAACATCCTGTTTGTCTATTTTGTGCTGCTTTGTATTTCCTAGGTTGTTCAGAAGGTCAAGGTCAAAGTTTATTCACAGTGTGGTACTGAAAGTGGAAATAGGTAAAAACTGAAGACACAATACATTTTTTAATTAGTATTATTAGTACAGTATTTACTGCAGCTGTTTCTTAATGACTGTTTCAACTGACTTCTTTAGCTTCTGGTCTTATTACGTTTTGGCCCTAAATTAGCCTATCAGCCTCTTTTTTTCTGAGGCTAATGATTGACTATTTGGTGGTCATTGCATAACCATGACCTTTTTACTGTCATATACAAATTTCAGTGACCAATTTAGTTAGGCTGACTCAGACCTTTATCAACACTAGAGATGTTGATGCTCAATGTGTCTGTTGCTTTAAATAGAAATAGAACTCAAGCTAAACACAAGTGACATGGAAAAACACATTACAGCTTCAGAAAATTATTATTTATACAAATTTAATAATAGTAATGTATCACCCTTCTTGATTTATATTTTAAACTATTGTAAATGTAAATTGTGTTTTGGTCACCTTTTAAATGAATTAGTGAAGTCATTATATGAAAAATATTTGTACAAATGGTCTGACTTTTAACCCAATTGTCTTCAACAGAGGAAGCTATAAATACTTTGAGGTCAAGATCAAATTTCTTCCTCGTCGTGACTTTGAGAGTTTGACCAACTTGACGTACAAGGAAATAATGAAATATGTGGTGAAACAGTTTCTGGTGAATGTAGACACTAATATCAAGAAGGAAAATATCATCATTGAGAGAACAACGTAAGTCAGTGATCTCTGTAACACATTAGCTGGGTACTGTTAGGGGTATCTTGTAAAATGCTCCAGATGTTAAGTCATCAGAGGCATGATTGTTAATGCCAAGATGTATGTTAAGACCTCTGTTAGATCATCTGGGCTAATCAGGAGTATATAGTTAGGTACTCAGGCAGTTGTTCAAGCGAAACCATTTGTTATAGAAGGCCTCAACATTAACCTGCAACATCATGACCTGTGGGCAGTTTAGACAAATAGCTCGTTGCCGCATCATACAGACCTGTGACTTGGCAACAAGCTGTTGGTCTAACCTGCCCACAGGTTGTGATGTTGCACGTCAGTGTTCAAGCCTTCTATAACAATTGGTCTCGGTTCAAGTGATAAGAGATTTATCATCATGTTTATCTTGGTTTGAATTCTGACGAAAGGCCTCCCTGGGCAAAGACTTAGTTGATGCTACCATATTCACAGATGAAAAAAATATCAACATATAGATTTATTGTTGCTTTGATAAATAGAATAGCTACTTTGGTACATTTTCTGTGTTTATTATTATATTTTTCTATACCATTTTTTTGTTGTTCAAAGGCTATTATCCACGGGCAGAGTAAATCGATCCACTGCAGAGAATAAAGAAGACACAGCTGCAGAGAATCCACCAGATGAAAATGAGGATGATGATATAGAGGTAGAAGCTAATGATGGGGATGCTGCAGCAGTGAAGGAGCAGCAACGGCAGACAGACACCCAGGAGTATATTGGGGAGGAAGAGGAACAGCAGGAAGTTTCTTTCAATGGTCAGTGTGTATGGTTGACACTATTCTTTATTATAATCTCCATCCATTGCACTACTACTTGGCTAGTGAATGTAGTTTTATGTACTTGAAGTAATATTTCTCGGTGAACTTGATTGAAGCGCAACACAGCACAGCCTAAGGGTGAATGGATAATGCTAATTTTAGTAAATTACCTTTCAATTCACAGCTAATGCCTTGAACATTTCATAGGTTAAGAATTCATTTTACATAGTAAATGTTAAATTTATTTCTTGTAATAACTAAAACAAAATATAGTTGATTTCAAACATATATAGTTGATCAGACAGAATATTTCATATAAAATATAGTTAATCAGACAGAATATTACAAATAAAATATAAGTTGATCAGATACAATATTTTTATCATTTCTGAATCATGTGAATGTAAAAAAGTAAAAAAAAAATGTATCCATTTCTCTTGTGGCCCAGATGGAAGTGATGATGATGAAGATGATGCAGAAGAAAGTGAAAATGACAATACTAATGAACAAGAGGCTGACATTCAGGAACATAAGAACCTCGTCAAACAGGTAGGTTTTTGTCAGGAGTTAGCCAATGTGAGAATTTTACTCGGAATTAGAAAAAAAAAAGGAAATCTGTCAATTTTCAATGTACATTACTGAACCTATGCATTAGTAAATCCATTTTCTTGATTTTATTAATTTACCTTTTTTTTTTACAAAACTTTTTTTTTATTATTTCAATGAGAGAAGGAAAGGTATACAAGAAATGTTTTGGAGTAATAAAAAAAAGATATTTAAAAAGGAGAGAAAGATTATACACTGCAGGAGCAGGACCTGCCTCTGTTTTAAATTGTTTTTTTTTTTAATTAATGATTCTTAGCTACAAGATATTGCTTTACTATTAACGTGCTATACATTATTTTGTAGGCCACTTCCTACAGCTTCGTCAAAGATTTCAAGTTTGATAAAAAGAAAAGACGCTGGTGTACAATCACATTCATGGTAGGTTTTGTTTCACAGTGACCTGATTCCATACTTGCTGCTCTAACTCCATTCCAAAAAAACTAAAACAAAAGCTCCAAATATGTTTTTAATTGATTGACAAAATGTAGATTTATGAGTCTATTTCATTGAGAAGAACTTTTCCTTGGCTTGACTCTGTAGAATGTTATCTTCAAGTTTTCTGTCGACTATATTTATCTTGTTACAAAGTTCATCAGATAAAAGAATTTTAAATACTTAAAAATAAAGAAAGAATTATAAATACTTTAAGATCAAGATGACAACAAAACAGCAATTGTTCATGTAAATATAAAGTCCAATCACCCCAACATGCCAACTAAAAAATTAACTTGAAGTCAAAACACCTAAATCGCCAACTAAGAAATATATTTTTGTTTTTAGTATGAGCAAAGCCATCTTCAATTGGACATCAGGATGTTATTAGACAGGACTATCAAATCTGTTGTCCTTCATCAAGTCAAGGGCATCACTAGGGCATTTCTAACAGAGGAGAAAGAGAATGGAGAGACAGTAGTGCACCTGAAGACAGAAGGTGTAAACATGCAGGTAAAAGGTTTATACGCACCCCACGTCACCAATTAATCGACTTTTTTAGGCTATGTATTTGAATCTAAACAGAAATGATGATTTAGATGTTAATAATACAGAAACAGATTTAACTTAATAGTCTGATTTGTATTATCTGTGATACAAAAAATAACAAAGAAATGGAGTAGAATCTAAATAGAATGTGATGACTGAGTGATACTGACTTTAATTTGAAATTATTTTGTATTTTTTTTTATTCATAATAAGTGAAATATTTTTTTTTGCCAATTTAATAGGAACCAAAATATCGGTGGCTAAAGCAGAATAGAATTAAATAAAAAAAAATTACCTTTGTCAATGTTTTTTTTTTTAATTATATCTAGGAATTGTTCAAATATCCCGATATACTGGATCTGAACCAACTGTATTCCAATTGTGTTCACACTATGGCTAATACTTATGGGATTGAAGCAGCCAACAGGGTTATAATTAAGGTAATGCTGTTTCTTTATTTTATATCCTTTTTAAAAAGATCTCAGCAAGATAATGAGCCGTAACCATAGCATTCTTATTGACAATCAAAACTCTCTTCATTTTTATTAATACAATTTAATTTAAAAGTTGCAAATATAAACCTTTCTGTGAATGTTTACGTTTGTCTTAAAAAAAATTATTAATGAAATAAAAACTACAATTATCACTACTGCTGAAGTGGTAGGGTGGGCTTAGGTTTAAATTTCATGACATCAGAAATTAAAAATAGTACAGTGGTAAAATAGGCATAACCAATCGTTAAAAGCTAGTCTCTTTCAGTTTAACACTATCCCTTAGAGAATTATACTTTCTTTCCATCAGGAAATTCAAAATGTCTTTGGTGCCTACGGTATCTTGGTAGATTACCATCACCTTTCTTTGCTGGCAGACTTCATGACCACCAGAGGGACCTACGACGCCTTCAACCGCAGGGACATTCACTTCAACACATCACCTCTTCAGAAAATGACTTTTGAAACCACAATGAATTTCTTGCTGGATGCCTGCCTGTCTGGCAGTAAAGACAGCCTGAAGTCTCCCAGTTCCAGCCTAGTGGTCGGCAATGTTGTAGGTGTGGGGACAGGATGTTTTGAGATTCTAGACCCCTTACAGTAGAAACATTTAAATAGTTTATTTTTTAGACAATTAAATATCAATCGCTAATGAGGTAACTATTTCTTAGTGCTTACAAGTCTAAGGTTGTAAAAAATAATTTTGAGGTCTTCATTTTGTTATTTTGGTTTTGTTATTTCTGGCTACTCTATTTACTTTGTAAGAGAAAACAAAAAGATTGATGATTGCAGCCTCAATGAAGAGATTTAAAATTATATTTGCATAGCTACTGCATTTGTTATAACCCAATGATGGCAGTCAATGTTTACTCGTTTCTTATAAAAAAAAAAGTTGCAAACTGTGCATGTGTTTGTATTGAGTTGAATGTTTATGTTTTGCTTGATAAGAGTTTCATCATAGTTAGCAAGTACATGTGTATGTAATGTTGTTGACAGCAACTGCAATGATAGGATTATTGCATCATGTAATTGCATCAAGATGAAAAACAAAATTTGATTTGTATAACTTGGAATGTAATCTACATTGATTAAAAATTGATTTTATTCTATACCTGTTTTAAGTTCTTTCATTTTATCTTTGGAACTGTGCAAGAGAGTAAGGGAAATGTCTTCACAGTATGTCCACACACAAAGAAATGAAGCAATGTTTGTGTGAATAATATTTGAAGAGAAATAAGAGAAGTGGCTGGGGAAAAATATTTTTAAATAGTTTTCTGTTATAAGCAACTTTTCCTAGTTGGCTTTCTGTGTGTGTATTATTTAAGTCTGTTTATTTAAAATGTAAATATTGGGGTATAGTAAAAAAAAAAAAAAACAACAGACAATATATCTAAAAAAAAAAAAAAAAAAAAGTTTATACAAGGGAAAGAACTGCAAAATTACTGCAATATATCTCAATACTGCAAGAATAACCTTACTTTTCTATATAAAGCAAAATCAATTAATTATCATGAATAGAATAACTATTGGTTAATTTTTAAAGATTAATATATGCATTGTCATCGACTGTGAATGCACAAATTCAGCTTGATCCGAGAGTGGTGTACAAATTGTAAAAGGGGAAATGACTCTATAAATACAGCAACATATCTCAATAAGTAACATTTTTCCCTTTAATTGATCCGAAATAGGATGTGCTAGAAATGACGTTTACAAAAATTGTACTAGACAGAGTGAATCGAAATAAGCTACATTAAAGTATAGGCCTACAAGAATTCCGAAAAACATTCTCTATACCATACAGACTACGTTATGGAAACATGGACAGCCAAGTGTTAAGTAGAGACAATGTTTGCTATTTGAGCCTCATGACAGCCTATTAAGGAATACGAGGAAATGGCACTAGATCAGGTTTTAGAGAGTTTGTTAGCATGACTGCTGAATGGCTGGGATGGCCTTGGTTAAAAAAAAATGAAGCCATTGCTACGCGAATCCACTTATGACCTAGATATTTGTCACAATGATGCATACAAAGAAGCTAGATCTATCTGCTCGGGGTCGATTTCTTTTTAAAATTTGGACTAAGATTATATTTATTATATATATATATATATATATATATTTAAACATTAAATGAATGTATATGTATCCGGTGTAAAGGCAACAAACAAAGGAAGTACCGGTAAGCACTGAAGAGTCCTTCCGTTTGTAGCTCAAAATAATTTCAATAAGTAGTAATTATTAGACTTTCATTCTATGACTTTAAAACTTATTTAAAAACAAATGGGCAACGAATAAATAAAGGACATTTGAAGATGAACTCATAAGGCAATACAATTAGATATAGCTTTTTTTTTTTTTTTTTTTCATTTCGTTGGCAACATTTTAGGTCAAACTCAGCGTCCTTGACATTGGTTGGTTTATCGTAAAAAATCTCCAATAAAACTACTAGTTCTGTTATGTAGATTAAAAATTGCGAATGCGCTAATCAAATGGAGTTTAGTGTGTTGATTCTGTAATCACAAGGTTCATCGTATAGATTCTACCTTTTAAAATAAAAAAGGTTAACACCACGTCTTGCATTCCATACACCGGATACACCAAAAAGCTAGCAATTTTGTCATCCCCCTTGGGTGAAAATCTCCAATAGGGAAACAATATGATTTTTTTTTTTTTACTCTCCTTTATTATATTTAGACACTTTAGAGGGATATTTATAGATCTAACAAGTGCTTTTCTTTGAATGGACAGAAGTCGCTCTGCAATGACGTCATATATTATTGAAGAAAATGTTTAAACTAATTTATCCGGAAATGTGTTAACTAATATAAAATGACAGGATAAATAATAATTTTAAAAAAGCTAACGAAAACTAAAGCAATAGCTCCAGTTTCTACCAAAGACAAGTCTTTGGCATCGGATTGAAAGAGAGAGGTAAATAGAAGGGTTTAGAATTAGCCTGTCTAGATCTAGTGGGCTAGAGGATTTTGTGACATGTGCATGTGTGTGTTTTTTTTAAAATAAAAATAAAACTCAGAAATACTCAGACACAATCACAAAGATAAAAGCACATTCCTCGTTCCATATCATATGATAGGACAAATTTGTACATATTATTACAAATGCTCCTTCTTCCTTAGTGCTATTAGAATGGATTGCCTGAGCCGGCCAGGAAAACCAATGACTTGGCAGAATTTAAGCCATTGGCTAGATGGATGACGCGTAGGACGAAATCATCATCTTTTTTTATGTTCCCGTAATGAAAATGATTATGTCTAAAGACGGCATGGGCGGGGATAGCAGCAGGTAAAGGTAGGGTTCCAGTCCGGGAGCAGCGTGACCCCTTGACGACAGTCAGTAACCTGATCGAAACATCATACTATTAAAAGGGCGTCAGTTGAATAGAATAACGTAGCTTTAGAGCTCTATAAATTAAAGCTTAAAACAAACACAATCGTGTTGAAGTTAGATCTCTAGGTTATTTCCTGCGTTTCGATATTATTCTAGAGTAGATTAGATTTAGGCCTATGTTTTAAACTTTTCCTTGATCTCACATAATCGTCTAACAGTTCCTATGGTGAAGTATCAACCTCCCCCCCCCCCTTCCTCCTTTCTGAAGTGAATTAAAAAAAAAGTATTGTAATAGTCAGAGGTCGACTTGATAACAGTCTTTTTCTGTCAGTCGGGCATCCTCTTTAACTGACGACCTACGCGTGGGCTAAAACATTTAATTATATGGTATCTTATATATTATTTATTTTTTCTTCATGTCGCGTTTGCATACATCCGTATAACGTAAAAGTGGGCGACCAGCGGCTCTCCTGCCTTCTATTAGATCGCCATACAGGATGTCCTGTGGAAGTCGACCTACTGGCATTCTACGAATCAGCCAGGAAAACCAACGACTTAGTAGTGTTTAAGTCACTGATTAACATGCATGACTAGATCAACACGTGGATACGTGCAGGGCCTGCTAATTATCTTCTCTTTTGAAGTAACTATGTAATTTGTAAGATATATGAACATTTTAGGTAGGCCTATAGGTTATGGAAGAGTGAGACTGTAAGGTGCGGTTTAAGCCGATAATGATGAAATCAGAACATTAATTAAAACTTTTGTAAAGCACTACAGGCATGGGCTTTAGCCGCTTTACTTTTAGGGGGCCTATAATTTTTTTATTCATGCTATCAGGTTTTTCA
The DNA here is from genome assembly GCF_947242115.1 of Biomphalaria glabrata. Taxonomy (NCBI): domain Eukaryota; kingdom Metazoa; phylum Mollusca; class Gastropoda; family Planorbidae; genus Biomphalaria; species Biomphalaria glabrata. The sequence continues at coordinate 14,180,647 of NC_074715.1, forward strand.
AATTTACTTTTTTTCTTTACCAGATCTAGGTTTTTTTTAGAAGCACATCACCATGTTGTGCGATTCGGAAATCTTTAATAAGTTGCCCCTTGGTCCTAGGCCTGAGTTAAATTACAGAACAGTTACGGGAAAGTTGAAATCAATATGGGAGAGCCATCCAGATAAAGGTATCTGTCTTGCAAAATATAAAAAAAAAAACATTGTTACTTCTTTTTAAAAGTAAATAAAAAATATCTACATTATCCTGGAGGATGATTTGATTTTACATAACAAAGTATTACAACTGTAAAAATGTATAAATGTACTTTCATAGTAGGCCCTAATTCATACAAATTCTCACTCAAACTTGACATATGGACTTCCGTATCTAGTTCCCAGAGTTCCATTAAGTCTTTACATTTTCTCTTTACTGGCTCACTAAGCTCAGGAGTTGGCAATGCCTGTCAGACAATTTGGAGAAGTGAAACGAGTTATGTTTTGTGGATCGGAAAAATAAAAACGCGAGTCAATACGACAACCTCGACGTCTAAAGAATGTAATCACAATGACAACCCCCTCGGACGCTCGATGAAAAGAGATATTACCAGTAAGAGTAAATAACAACCACTGGGCTGTAAAGTAGACTACAATGCAGAGGATTCCAATTCCCGTAGCCTCATCGTAACGCGTCCGTGGAAGCGTGGAACTAGATAGGCCAATGACGGGTAGTGAACCAGGCCTCGTGGAAGCGTCTGATAGTGGAACTAGATATGCCAATGACGGGTAATGAACCAGGCCTCCGTGGAAGCGTCTGATAGTGGAACTAGATATGCCAATGACGGGTAGCGAACCAGGCCTCCGTGGAAGCGTCTGATAGTGGAACTAGATATGCCAATGACGGGTAATGAACCAGGCCTCCGTGGAAGCGTCTGGTAGTGGAACTAGATAGGCCAATGACGGGTAATGAACCAGGCCTCGTGGAAGCGTCTGATAGTGGAACTAGATATGCCAATGACGGGTAATGAACCAGGCCTCCGTGGAAGCGTCTGATAGTGGAACTAGATAGGCCAATGACGGGTAGCGAACCAGGCCTCCGTGGAAGCGTCTGATAGTGGAACTAGATATGCCAATGACGGGTAATGAACCAGGCCTCCGTGGAAGCGTCTGATAGTGGAACTAGATATGCCAATGACGGGTAATGAACCAGGCCTCCGTGGAAGCGTCTGATAGTGGAACTAGATATGCCAATGACGGGTAGCGAACCAGGCCTCCGTGGAAGCGTCTGATAGTGGAACTAGATAGGCCAATGACGGGTAGCGAACCAGGCCTCCGTGGAAGCGTCTGATAGTGGAACTAGATATGCCAATGACGGGTAATGAACCAGGCCTCCGTGGAAGCGTCTGATAGTGGAACTAGATATGCCAATGACGGGTAATGAACCAGGCCTCCGTGGAAGCGTCTGATAGTGGAACTAGATAGGCCAATGACGGGTAGCGAACCAGGCCTCCGTGGAAGCGTCTGATAGTGGAACTAGATAGGCCAATGACGGGTAGCGAACCAGGCCTCCGTGGAAGCGTCTGATAGTGGAACTAGATATGCCAATGACGGTAATGAACCAGGCCTCCGTGGAAGCGTCTGGTAGAGGAACTAGATATGCCAATGACGGGTAATGAACCAGGCCTCCGTGGAAGCGTCTGATAGTGGAACTAGATATGCCAATGACGGGTAGCGAACCAGGCCTCCGTGGAAGCGTCTGATAGTGGAACTAGATATGCCAATGACGGGTAATGAACCAGGCCTCCGTGGAAGCGTCTGATAGTGGAACTAGATATGCCAATGACGGGTAGCGAACCAGGCCTCCGTGGAAGCGTCTGATAGTGGAACTAGATATGCCAATGACGGGTAATGAACCAGGCCTCCGTGGAAGCGTCTGGTAGTGGAACTAAATATGCCAATGACGGGTAACGAACCAGGCTACGTAGAAGCGTTTAAAAGTGGAACTAAATATGCCAATGACGGGTAGCGAACCAGCCATCCGTGGGGTTATCCAGGACGAGCTTTTATTTTATCTCGCTCGAGTGAGGATGGAACAGAGACCCTGCAACTCAGTGTCACATGTTTAGGCGACGACCTAATTCTATATACAAGATTTATCTTCCTTTACCTAGTACTGTCTCTATATAAAACGATACTAATTAATTATGACTAATTGATAAAATAATTGATACATTTTCGATTGATTCATGTTTTGTTAGGTGTAATGAATAAATGTGCAAAGTTTCAAATTGATCCGAGAATGAGAAGTGGGAGAAATAACGTGCACAAGATTTTACACAGACAGACAGACAGACGGAGTGAGTTGATATAAGATATAAGCTTTGTAATGAAGCCGAAAAAGACCCGTTACACTGGACTCAATGATATTTTTTTACAAAAGCTAAACAAAAACAATTGGTAAAAATATTTCTAATCGCACAGATTTATTACGTCTACATATGACTGATCCAAACTAATTGATACAATTACACTTAATATAAGTTACATGACTGACCTAAACTAATTAATACAATTACACTTAATATAAGTTACATGACTGACCTAAACTAATTGTTACAATTACACTTAATATAAGCTTTATTTTAATTTTTTTTTATTTTTATTTTTTTTTTTTTTAAATGTTTTGTATGTTTTTCTTGTTTTTGTTTCTTTTGTATTGGCGACGCGTGTATGACCACACGACCAATAAAGGCTGGTCACCACTGGCCTAATTGTGTCCCATCAAAGGTAGTCTCTTTAACTTTGATGTTTATCGTATGTTCTCCAAGTAATGATCATTCTACATTTCTTGAGCCTAGAGGCCTTATTTTAGCACTCAGTCTTTCGATCAGATTTAATGCCACTCAAATCTGCCATTTCAGAGACATTGATATTTTTTGACGACGACAATGAACGAACTAGTCTGAAGAATGAAGAGATCCAACTGCTGGCACAGAAATGTTCCTCTCTACTCAGAAGTCACGGGGTCAGAAAGGGAGATGTCGTCTGCAACTTGTTACAGAGCAGCCTGGAAAGGGAAGTCACCAATTTTGGTATAATTTTAGCAGGTGTGCTTTAATAATAATAATAATAATAAGGACAATTACAGTTTACCTTTGATAGTCCGACGGTTGCCAGACCCGTGTGTGTTTGTGTGTGTGTGTGTGGGGGGTGGTGGTGGTTGGATTACCGAAAATGTTAGGTTATCCAATGTTGGTTGTTGCACTTTAAGAATGGAACAGTATATGTCAAGAAAATTCTATTAATTATGTAATAAATAGGGTATTCAAGATTAGGCTTTTGAGGGTATACAATAATATACGAAAAAGGAAAAAATAATTCATTAAAAAATACAAAATATATGATTTCAGCTTTCACATACAATTACAATCGGCGTTGGGTCGGATTACTGAGTGCGTCGGATTACTGAGTGTGTCGGTTTATGATGTCAAGAGTTGAATGTACTTCATTGAAAATATTTTAAGATGTCCTCATTTGTATTTTTAAATATACCTTTCCTTTACGTTGGGCAAATAACACTGCGCGTGTGTATTAACAAATGACATGTAGATTTGTTCACGCTGATCCGTAGGTGCAATTGTCATGCACGGTGATGTCATCAACGACACGAGTCACCATTTCTGGACGCCCATTCTCCAAGCCAACGCACGTTACCTGATTGTTGAGCCCGTCGCCGAGTCTACGGGCTGGAAAATGGTGAGCAGATTTGAGTTTCGTGAATATTTTTCAGAAATAAGGGAAGAAACATTCTGTTTGATTGCAGGGAGATTTTTTTTCATTTTCATTTTACAAACTATATAAATAGCCTACGTATTTATAAAAACTGCAACAGAATTAAGTTAAAAACAATCTTGTACCAGTATTAACATTTAACATTGCTAAATGAAGGCTTACTTGCACCACGTAGTTCGAATGTTGTTCGATTTTTTCATCTATACTGTTAATGTACAGTAGTTACGCTGATATTGTCAATTGTAGTCAAACTGAATTTCCGTTTGATTGGATTAATAAAATTATCTTATCTTATCTTACCTTATTAATGCAACATTAATTCAAACGAATTTATCTGCAGCTTATGGATGACATTGAGCCTAGTGGGGCAGACATTGAACGATCGACCAACGCTGAATATCCACAGATACAGAAAGTGTTTAAGTTTAGATTGGAACATCACATGAAAGTAAGTTTTAGATTGGGACATCACATAAAAGTAAGTTTTAGATTGGGACATCACATGAAAGTAAGTTTTAGATTGGGACATCACATGAAAGTAAGTTTTAGATTGAGAGATCACATGAAAGTAAGTTTTAGATTGGGACATCACATGAACGTAAGTTTGAGATTGTAAAATCACATGAAAGTAAATTTTAAATGGAACCATCACATGAAAGTTTGAGATTGGAACATCACATGAAAGTTTGAGATTGGAACATCACATGAAAGTTTGAGATTGGAACATCACATGAAAGTTTTATATTTGAACATCACATGAAAGTTTTATATTTGAACATCACATGAAAGTTTTATATTTGAACATCACATGAAAGTTTTATATTTGAACATCACATGAAAGTTTTATATTTGAACATTACATGAAAGTTTTATATTTGAACATCATATGAAAGTTTTATATTTGAACATCACATGAAAGTTTGAGATTGGAACATCACATGAAAGTTTTATATTTGAACATCACATGAAAGTTTTATATTTGAACATCACATGAAAGTTTTATATTTGAACATCATATGAAAGTTTTATATTTGAACATCACATGAAAGTTTGAGATTGGAACATCACATGAAAGTTTTATATTTGAACATCACATGAAAGTAGTTTTATATTTGAACATCACATGAAAGTTTTATATTTGAACATCACATGAAAGTTTGAGATTGGAACATCACATGAAAGTTTTATATTTGAACATCACATGAAAGTTTTATATTTGAACATCACATGAAAGTTTTATATTTGAACATCATATGAAAGTTTTATATTTGAACATCACATGAAAGTTTGAGATTGGAACATCACATGAAAGTTTTATATTTGAACATCACATGAAAGTAGTTTTATATTTGAACATCACATGAAAGTTTTATATTTGAACATCACATGAAAGTTTTATATTTGAACATCATATGAAAGTTTTATATTTGAACATTACATGAAAGTTTTATATTTGAACATCACATGAAAGTTTTATATTTGAACATCACATGAAAGTTTTATATTTGAACATCACATGAAAGTTTTATACTTGAACATCACATGAAAGTTTTATATTTGAACATCACATGAAAGTTTGAGATTGGAACATTACATGAAAGTTTGAGATTGGAACATCACATGAAAGTTTGAGATTGGAACATCACATGAAAGTTTTATGTTTGAACATCACATGAAAGTTTTATATTTGAACATCACATGAAAGTTTTATATTTGAACATCACATGAAAGTTTGAGATTGGAACATCACATGAAAGTTTGAGATTGGGACATCACATGAAAGTTTTATATTTGAACATCACATGAAAGTTTTATATTTGAACATCACATGAAAGTTTGAGATTGGAACATCACATGAAAGTTTGAGATTGGGACATCACATGAAAGTTTTATATTTGAACATCACATGAAAGTTTTATATTTGAACATCACATGAAAGTTTTATATTTGAACATCACATGAAAGTTTTATATTTGAATATTACATGAAAGTTTTATATTTGAACATCACATGAAAGTTTGAGATTGGAACATCACATGAAAGTTTGAGATTGGAACATCACATGAAAGTTTTATATTTGAACATCACATGAAAGTTTTAGATTGGGACATCGCATGAATGTTTTAGATAATTGATGATATTGTGTTGACATTTTAAATGTTAATTGCTAAATGTTGACATTGTTAAATGTAAGCCTGCATAGTTACCTACCTTTTAATATTACATAAATAATATGAGTATCCGTCGATGACTAAACATATTTTGCCACATCTGATGCAGATTAAGCTGTATAAAGGCCTATATAAATAAATAAATAAATATACCATACAATCTTTTTTCAAGGATGTAAACCGAGAAGCAGTCAAGTCCGCCTTTGATTTGATGAAGGCTCACCCAGGAGTGTACGAAGAAAGGGTTTTCTCACACGATCCCGCAGCCATCTTTGTCGCCCAGGGCTCACAAAGTAAGTTGCTGTTCTGGCTTTTCTCTATATATATTCACCAGCTATAACATTTATGAACTTACAAGAACAAAGACGCGCCTATGAAGGGACACAACCAGTTATCCAAACAACAAGATAACAAAACGATCAAACACTCCAAAGAAACAGGTACAAGTGAACTAGATCTAAATATAGGATTCTAGCTCGAACTGTTCGCTCTCAGTTCCAGAACAAAAAACAACAACAATATATCTAATTCTTGGCCGAAATATATTGTTTTGTTTTGTGTGATCCGTTTGGCCAGAATTTCGGAATGTTAAGTACTTCTTCAAATTGACAATGAGTACTAGATTTATACCAACAGAGAGGGTTACGTTGTCTTTGCAGCTAGAGGTTTTGGGGGGGGGGATGTTGTGAGGCCTGAGCCGCAAAATAATTTCTTTAATTCTGAGTTGCAGACTTCTATGTTTGTGACGGCAACAACGGCCTCTATTACCTTGTGGTTAGACTTCTATGTCTGTGATGGCAATAACTGCCTCTATTACCTTGTGGTTAGACTTCTATGTCTGTGACGGCAACAAATGCCTCTATTACCTTGTGGTTAGACTTCTATGTCTGTGACGGCAACAACGGCCTCTATTACCTTGTGGTTAGACTTCTATGTCTGTGACGGCAACAACGGCCTCTATTACCTTGTGGTTAGACTTCTATGTCTGTGACGGCAACAACGGCCTCTATTACCTTGTGGTTAGACTTCTATGTCTGTGACGGCAACAACGGCCTCTATTACCTTGTGGTTAGACTTCTATGTCTGTGACGGCAATAACGGCCTCTATTACCTTGTGGTTAGACTTCTATGACTGTGATGGCAATAACGGCCTCTATTACCTTTTGGTTAGACTTCTATGACTGTGACGGCAATAACGGCCTCTATTACCTTTTGGTTAGACTTCTATGTCTGTGATGGCAATAACGGCCTCTATTACCTTGTGGTTAGACTTCTATGTCTGTGACGGCAATAACGGCCTCTATTACCTTGTGGTTAGACTTCTATGACTGTGACGGCAATAACGGCCTCTATTACCTTTTGGTTAGACTTCTATGACTGTGACGGCAATAACGGCCTCTATTACCTTTTGGTTAGACTTCTATGACTGTGACGGCAACAACGGCCTCTATTACCTTGTGGTTAGACTTCTATGACTGTGACGGCAATAACGGCCTCTATTACCTTGTGGTTAGACTTCTATGTCTGTGACGGCAATAACGGCCTCTATTACCTTTATCGTTTACATAAATCCTCCCTCCCTCACAGTTGGTCAGAATATCGCATGCCAAAACAAAACGAAGTTCTCTTTTCTTCTTATGTGATTTTTATTAGCGCAAGAGACTACTTCTTAGCGAAAAAAAAATCAAATCGCGATACCCTTTCAGCTTCGTGGTTCTGTGAGATGACACACTTTGGCATGGATCCGTTTATTTTGTTCTGTGCAATGAAAAATCAAAACGAAACCATTTGAAAACTCTTTACAGAGCACTACAAATTGGTGCTACGGAACCACTCCCAACTCTGTCAGATCGCTCATCGCGTGGAGGACATGTTCAACGTCACGCCGGAAGATGTCGTCTACAACGACTGGCCAATCAGCTGGCTAGCCGGACTGCCCTTCTGTTACATAAGCACTGGGTGCTCCATGGTGAAGTCTACCCTGACTGAATGTCCGGCCCAGAAAGTCGTTCGAGAGGTCGGTCCGACGCTGCTTTTTTAATATATTATTATTATTACTTGTATAATATTTGAAACTTCAGTTAAAAAATAGAGTAGCTGGGAGAGGTCCAAGGAAAGACTGGCTGCTGAGCCGCGAGAGGTTTTCAAGTTCCTATCTGAGGGGGTTGCAAAGTTTTAATTAGGATTGGTCGTTTTCAAATTGCTCTTAACTCAAATGGATCACTTTTATCGTAATTAGTAAGGTAAAAACAAAATAGAAGGAAATAACGGGTTCTGCTGAATTCTAATAGAGGAAAGAGACGACCTTCATACTGTCTGGTAACTGTTTTGTTACTAGGTTGTAGCCAGTTGTAGGTACTAGATGTCAAAGTAAGAAGAACCTGAGGATTAAACTGCAATATCAAAGCCCTAGAGTAAAAGACTGTATGTGTTTTGAGACTGTTTTGATTCGTTGTCCCATTTCTACTATTTAATAGACACCTTCATCTTTTCAAACTCCCTTCGTTGAATTGTTTTCCTCCACAACAATTGGTTAAATAGTGACCTGTCGTTTGTTTGGTTGACGTACAATGCCCCGATAACCCCCGAAAATGGATGATGTCTTTGAGGGGCGGGGGAAACTATACTTTCCTTCTTACTTCAAGTTGTTTTAGTGCAGACCTGGTCCCTGATAGAAGACGAGCACGTGACCATCGCCAGCCTTCACCCTCCAATGATACAGATGCTGTCCTCTCACTGCGATGATTTACCGGAGCCGCACTGGACGCTTAAAGTACTCAGCACCACGGGATTTGTCCGGCAGTCCGTCATGGACGCCATTGGTACATGCACCACCTCAATCGTCACCTGCTACTCTCTGATAGGTAAGTAAAATGATATTTTAGGTGCGTATATAGTCTTATAAAAGTGTTAAACGCCCTAATAAGGAGCTCTCTCTTAAGTAAGATAAAAAGTCGCACTGATTCTTGTCTTTATTTCCTTTCTAGAGGCTGGAGTGGTCTCGAGATTAAGGCTGACTGAAGAAAATAAAACCAGGTTCTCTGAAGGCTGCGTTGGAGACCTCAGTGACCCTGTCAGAACCAAGTTTGACACAGAAGGCAACGGGTCAGCCAAGGCCACAAAAGTCATTACAATTACAGTTCATTGAATTTCTATTAAAATATTATCGCATCTTCACCATGTTGTTACACATAAGGCGTGAAGTTGAAATGCACGAAACAAATAAATGCAGTGTTTCCCTCTAACACAGTGATGCCCAACCTAATTCAATCCGCGGGCCATTTTAATTTCCAACACTAGTGTCGCGGGCCACATGATAGAAAAGATACAAAAACTTAATGCAATTGACCTGAAACTATTTTATTTCAAACCCGAGGATCTAGTACTTACAGTGAATTTGATATTTGAATTTTTCTCTCAACACTTAAAAACTGTTCTTGTTGTTTTTTTTAAACCGCCTCAGACTTTCTTTATAAAAACAAACATTTTGGCTAGCAATGGTATCATGTTCTACAAAAAAGTAAAGATCTTTTCACCTTTCCTAGTAGATTCTATAGTCCTAATTCATGAACACACAAATGTTAAATGCCTTGGTAGTAATCCATTTGTAAAAGTTAACCGTCCTAATTTAGGTAAAGAAACATTTTTTTTTTGGGGGGGGGGGGGGAGGGGGGGGGGAGGGAGGAATTTCTGTATTTTGTGCCGACGTTTCGGCGGGCCGGATGAAAGCATGTCGCGGGCTGGATCTGGCCCGCGGGCCGTATTTTGGGCATCACTGCTCTAACACACTAGATTCTAGATCTATGTTTTTATGCCATCGTGTTATCGACACCATTGGGAAAACCCTCATTAAACCTATGTTTCCTTTTTTTTTAATCCGGCCTTTTGACCAAGGAGAATTTTGCACGAGAACTCTGTTATCACTTGAACAGGTTTTACATTTTAAACCGATTTTACGTTGTGGAGAAACCGTTTTATTCTTTCCGAGAGTAACCTCCTTCTTCCAGCTAGCTTTTTGTTCTGAGCTGTGTGCCTAGGAAAAATAGTGTGCTGTTCTCTTCAGTCGTTCAGCACTGCCCTACAGAGTGTTGGTTATGTTGGGCTGAAATGGTAGTAGGGTCTGCCTAAGGTGGATTAGGATTGGGCATTCAAAGAGGAGTTTGGCCACTTCAAATTTTACAATTTACATTTCTCCCCCCCCTCCCCGGGAATGCTTTAAAGATGAACTTAGCCCACACTCGTATAGAGGAAAGCACATGGCAGCAGATGGCCCCTGAAAGAGACAGCTGGAGAGCTCTTACGAAGAAAACGTAAATAAACCTCCCGACGGACAACGGCTTTGTCTGCATCAGGGGGTGGCAAAATATGAAGGTCGAAACTGGGTTTGCGATGTCATGTGAAATACTGCACTCATCCTTAATTTTTGGAATCGGAGGCAATGCCTTATGTCGTAGCATTGAATTAGTCAAAGCTTTTCTTTAAAAATTCAAATCTAAAAACAAATGTATGACTCTCGCGTGCTGTATCTTAAAATAATGTAGTGCTAAGTCTTAAGTTATAAATCAAACCACTGGTGAACCCTGATATTGCTTCTTGTGGTCAACATTTTCTATCTAGGTGGGTGAAATTCTACTTCAAGGGAAACTAGTCTGTAAAGAGTATTTCAACGACCCAAACTTAACAAAGATGTCTTTCACAAATGACGGATTTCTAATGACTGGAGACTTGGGATTTTATAATGAAGAAAGTAAGTGGGACTTTTAGTTGACAGTCTATCCGCACGTATGCTGTTATTCTCAGTACCAGCAGAAGTATGTAATCGATACCCTTTCCTAGGATAACAAAACGTTAAGACGGTTGACCATGTCACATAACGCTTTCCTATTAAGCATTGTTGTATCAATTAGTTTGGATCAGCCAAGTAATTAAACTTGTAATCGATCTAGACTAACAACAAAAAAGCATTTACAAAATAAAAAAAAGTGGGGGGGGGGGGAAAGACCTGAATTTAAACTCATAGCTCAAGCCTTTTCAGGCTTCTCAAGCCAACACGGTAACCACTCTGCTAGTGGAGAGCTTATGAACACGGCAGATTTTCTAGTTATCTATTGTTTCTTTAGTCTCGTCCTACATTTCATGTTGTGTTCACTAAGACGAAGTATAAAGGGGGCTAATTCAGCGTATACTACCACTTCAGTCAAGTACAAATTCTTTCCCTTGTTTGAGATACCAAACAAAATAATTAATTACCCGTAGTTAATTAACTAATTGGTTGTTTTTTTTTTACAATTGATTCTTGTGATGTCAGGTAAAAGAAATAATGTTGCAAAATTTCAACTTGATTCCAGATTGGGTGTGGGAGAAATAACGTGTACAAACTTTTTACCAGATAGACAGACAGAGTGAGTTGATATAAGCTTAAAAAAAATACTTCCAACAAGAGAAGAAGGAAGAATGGACAGAACTAGCTTTTCCGAATTTTGTACAGTTCAACAGATCGGACCGGACTTTGGAATGTCCAGAACCTGCGCAAATTGGCAATCGAGGCTCATTTATTATGAATTGAGAGACCCCGTTAGGATGCTGCTTTTACAAGTGAGAGGGCAGGTGATGGGGGAAGTGCTGTAACTTATCCAAACCCTTTCCTGAAGTAGGAGCTGCAGAAAGGCAGCCCTGAAAATAGCTGAAATATCCCTTCTGCATCAAAGCTCTATTCATCCATACTTTTACACACTCCAAGTTAGGGACTGAATAGCGTGTCGAGACAGGTGGTGGAACGATTAGAAAAAAAAAGTTAGCATTGGCGCCCCACTGACACACCAGGCCCAAATGTAAAGAATTATGCATGCTTTAAGATCTGTCAGATGTTCTTATCTTAGAAAGGTATAAAGCCTGCTCTAATACACAACAGTGACAACTTAAATATGGTATTTTTTTGTTTAGTTTTTACAAACTATTATTAGTTTAGTTTCTATTTCAAAAGCCTTTCCTTGTTTTTAACCAGATCAGCTGTTTGTTCTTGGTCGTAAGGTGGACGCTATAATCCGAGGAGGTACCGCCATCTTTCCTAGAGATATTGAAGAGAAGGTCAACCAGTGTCCTGGTATATGGAAGGTCAAGGTTGTTTCAATCAAAGACTACAAAGGAATTGTTCAGGTCCTTAATTTGTTATTATTTTTTTAACGTAGGTATGCCGTCAATTAGTTTTGGACATAGTCATGTCGGCAATTTATTTTAGATAGAGATCGAGATCTAAAGCTGCAGACAATAAATTTAAACAGGCCTCTAGTCAATCATCTTTTGACACATGCTCCTACCCAGTTTTAGACATATGCCTGCAGTCTTAGTTTTAGACCTAAACCTTCAGTCCTTTGGGTTTAAACTTGTCCAGTAGTATAGTGGGGAGAAGAGATACAAGAAAGGGAACTGTGCGTATGTGTGTGTGTGTGTGAAAAATGTAGATAGCTTCAAGTGCATGTGCATGAAGGCCAAGGCATTTTAAAATATTACTTTTCGAATCTAACAGTCGTTTATAAAAAAAAAATGATAATCACACACACATAAAGTAGACTATGTTACGAGAATTGAACTAATTCACACAACTCTCATTGTTTTTATAGTCATCGCAACATTCCAATGTCATTAACTCTTTCTCTCCGTAATTATTTACCACATTCTGGTGGAATCAAGACTGGTATCGTCAGTTAGGAGAGAAAGAGTTAAAAATGTCTATTTGCAATTTACACATTTTAACCTTTGACATTTTAATTGGTATTTTTAAAATACAAAGCTTGTATTAACTCACTCCGTCTGTCTGTCTGACAGCAATTGGACGGTTCTCTCCCTTTACTCAATATATGATTTGTTTTAAAAAGAAAGACATTTTTTAAATATTTTGCTTGTTTAAAAACTTAAACACAGATGTGCGCCTGTGTGATACCCAGAACAGACGATTCCCTAACAATCGAAAGGGTCAAAGAATTCTGCCGCTACCAGTTGGGAGGCACGTACGATGCAGACGACAATCCGCACATGCCGACCTACGTTTTCTTTTTTGAAGAGTTCCCCATGCACAAAGGAACAGTCAATCGGCGTATGTTGGCGTACATGGCCTCAGAGATCGTGCACGGCAATGCCAACTGCGAGTACTGAAACCCTTCAAAGATGAAATCTCGACTAAGCAAAACATGCCCTTCTCGTTAGTTCAACTGAATACTTTCCAGGTTTTCCTCGAAGTAGATCTCTGTGTCACAGACTTATCCATGTAAAGAAATAGCTGTTTTTTATGTTTAGACTATCTACATGACTTGTACTATTTCCTATTTTCAATGTAGATACAGCAATAAAACATTTATTTTTGAAGTTTCTGTGTTTAAACCAAATAAAGTTCAGAAAACAAAGGTTTTATGATAGTTTTGTTTCGTAAAGTTTATATTTTTGCTGCAACAACATGACTTGGAGGTATGCATTTTGGGCTTGGTGGTCTTAGTGTCATGTTAATGAGTGTCTTTGTGGCATGTTTGTCTTGGAGGATTAACTTGCGGTCTATAGGACAGTTGATGTTAAGGTCATCTGTTTCTTTTTCTTTGGCCCACGGTTAACGAGCAGGGTGTCAAGTGGCCAGCACAACGACCAACCGTCTTTACTTTCCCCAACTAAAGTCGGGTACCCATTAGAACTGGTTGGACTCAGGGGCGCCCTATAAAAAGGCGAAATTCAAAATCAGTCTTCACCGAGATTCGGACCCAGGACCCCAGGTTCAGAAGCCAAGCATTTAACTATTCAGCCACCTGTTCCCCCCCCCCTCGCAGGGGATGATGGAAGACATTGAAATCTTCTAGCAAACCCATAGGCCTACTTACTTACGTTACGAAGAAAAGCGCTTAAGCCTTAAGTCATCGCGCTCCCAATTAACATTTAGGTATTTTTATTTTTGTCTGGTGATATTTGTGTATGTGCTTCTGTGTGGTATTTGTACCCGGGTGGTGTTTGTATTCTGTATTTGTGACTTGATGTATTAGTCTTGGACTCGGTGGGTATCTGTGTCTTAAGTTTTAATGTATTAGTCTTGGACTAGGTGGGTATCTGTGTCTTGTCTGATATAACCAATCTTTTACATTCATCATCAGGTGGACATAAAAATTTACGACTCATATAGAGTATTACCAAATGAATTTATCCAAGAGCCTTTCGAAACTAGACAGTACAAAAAGAAATACTGCACTATGTCTACACATTGATGTTTAAAAATACAGGTGTACATGTAAACAATAAATATTTATAAGAATACCATTTTAAAAGAAAAATCTACTTTAACATTGATGATTTCTAAATTTTATATTTGAAAGAAAAAAAACTTAGAACACAACGGCAGTGCGGTGAATAAAGTCAACCTTAAGGGATGTCTAAAACTGTAGTTAGCCCTTTAATCTCCGTTTAGATGCTATTTAGTAAAGCGTCAACATGTCTACATTTTCTTTCCAAAATAGTTTCAATAGCACCTAGTCATTGCTACTGATCAAACACTGGCATATATATTATCCTTATCTTTGATGACAAGAACTATCCATATTTTATTTTTTGGTGAAACATTCCACAGTTTTCAACAACTCTGCCCCTTCAATTGTATACTCTCTTTGTTTTTATGTTCTTAAAGCAATAGCTATAGTTCAACAAAACTGACAGTATTATGTATGTATATGCTTATCTACAGCAAAAAATTTCAGTAGCTGAGACCATAAAATTTTAGTCGTTGAGACCATAAAATTTAAGTAGCTGGGCGTTAATTTTGTTTTCATAAGTTATAGTAGTTTGAGTTGTATCTCTTATAACCTACAGTTCATCTTAGGAAAGAATAATTTAAACAAGGAGAACATGAGAACATTTCCCGCCTACGCCACAAGGGAGGCTACACACGGTGTTACAACTCAGTGCCAAAGACGTCATCAAACATAAATCTGAGCTTGGACGACTGATTGGAGCGCCTCCTGTAGTGCTTCAAGAACTGACGATCTGTGTAGCAGTCGTAGTACTTGAGCTGGAAGGAAGTGACGCTCTCGTTCTCACTTCGCACGTCGTCCACGGTGCTGTTGGGCCGGGACTCGATTTTGACTTGACCTGCTGACTTGATGTACAGGGCATCGTTCACGACTGGGTTCGGATCTAAGGTTGGCAGAAATAGAAATCAACATGAGTCAAAGCCAGCGATGTGGAATCAAAGTATCATGGATGTAATGAGCTAAATACTGGTATCGATAAAATGACGGAAAAGTATCGAATTCTTTTGGCTCTTCGATGACGCAGAAAGTGTTTTTTACTGTACATATTATTACATTACTGCATATACATCGGGCGTCCGAGGGAAAATCGGTGGTGTTATAAAAAACAAACCGCGGACTATTTTCCCATTCATTTAAAAAACAAACAAACCGTGGTGTGTATAGCTCTTCCGCGAAAGTCGGACCTGTGAAAGTCAAGGGACCAGTGTAGCTGTTGTTTCATTTTAATATCTTTTTGTTTTGTTACGTAAAAAGTTTTCAGACCCCTCCCCCTTGTAACAAATCGTATCAAATGTGTATACCCCACTTTCCCTTAGCCGTTACGTAATATAAGAACGATGTAGGTATCAGTTTGCTTGACGTCATTTAGCGCATTCGTTTCAAGCCTAAGTTACATACAAATTTACTTTTGTTAAGAAACGGTGCAAACGCTTTCATAAATGCCATGTCGCACAGACTGGATTCACGTCAGAAAGGTTGGTGTGGTGGATAAGTCCACAGCATGAGGCCGGTCGTCATTAAAAATATTTTTAATTTGAATAATTTCCAATATGTTCCTTATGTTATCTATTTCCTATTACAGATAGAAAGGTATCATTGATAGTAATGAGAAATCTTATGTAAGTTACTGCAACTGAAGTTAGCTCCCGATTTAATACCATCTTGAGAAATCTTCTGCAAATGAATGTCACATATGTCTCAAGTTCAAGGTTGTTTTATTTGTATAAAAAAGTAAACAACGTGTTTACATTTCACGAAACAAACAGTAATTTTCTAACAGAAAATAGCCAAGTTATTTAAAAATAAGCAGGGATCTTTCAAATAGAGGATTCTGTTTTAACAAAGCATCAACTCACGACGTCTGACTGTCTGGTACACATTGTGTACACGTTATTTCTCCCACTTCCCATTCTCGGATCACGTTGAAACTTTGCAGAATTGCTCATTGTCCGTAACAAAACACGAGTCAATCAAAAAGTAACCAATTAAATCATTAGTAATAATTGATTTATTTTGTTTGATTTTGAAAAAAGGTAAAAAAAAACAAACGCTCAGTAATGACAACTATGGCTGTAAATGGCATTTCTTTCACTTATAAACTTTTTTTTAAAAGTAATTTTTAAATAATTTGCTTGTTTTCCTGTATATTGGAGAAGCTTATTTTAGAGAGTATATAAATACGTGGAAGGCAGTAAACCAGATCAGTCAATCAGTTTCAAGCTTCAAGTTCAGTCTACTTTTGTGAATCTATTATTGAAATTAAGTTCTATTTTATCTTAACAGTGTGTGCTTTTTATGATTATTTACTTTAAGAATGAAATTGTTATATTTTGGAAAGAGAAACTCTGTTATTTCTCCACTCATATAACATTCCCCAGCATACATCGCATTAACCTTCCGAAATTATAAAGACGTATTCACTATGATATTCCACTGTAACACTGAAGTTAGCGCCTGACTTCCGATCATCATTAAAAACATCATCATTATTGAAACTCCATTTGAGTGAGGGCTTGAGAGGTTTAAATCATTTCTTGCAAAAGCCCTGGACGGAAACCCGACTGTTTTCCGTGGTGCATACATGTCACAATACAGGTCGAGAATTTCTGGTTTTCCCAGAGCTGTGGAGACAGAGATCAAGTCTGGGACAGTCGAAAATAATAGGCATCGCCTCACTCTCGTGGATCATCGTTAAAATAAAGGCTCTCAAAACAATACATCCTGCAAATAGTTGAGCTATTTCACAACACGAGGACCACACCAATGCTAGACTTTGATTTACCTGCACTGGAATCATTAGAAGTCTTGAGGTTTCGAGCTGATAAGAAAAAAACATTGGGAATTAAATGAAACAAACATAGTGGATAGTATCGATCTTGCTTTGTCTGTGATAATGGCATGAAAAGACGTAGAATGATGTTTTATGATATACACAATAGTACATACAGTGTAATAGTATGTAGTAGTTTATGTTATTAACTTGTATAGGGTTATAACATTTTGGAATTTTTAAAATGTTTCTTTAATAGCGATGGCTGGCAGTTCTTCGATACGCTTCAGTAGTTCGGTTCAAAACGATGAAGGGAATTTAGAAATCTCGTAACGTAAAAATATGACAGTATAAAAACAAAACAAGTACAAAGAGTACAAAGAGAGTTTGAAACTCAGAAGACTCCCCCCCCCCCTCCATCCCCCATCCCACAGGTAGGTAAAAAGGCAGGTTTCAATATTTTCATCACGAATATAATAAACTGGGAACTACAAACTTTCAACAATCACAAAACCTTTCTTGTACATACAAAGCAGAGGTGTTCGGGACGAAAGTGTAGCTGACATGATTGTATTGTTTAGCCGGTTGATGGTATGATACGCAGTGAACGGAGATAATGATGTTATTACTATTATTAGTAGATTGTTAATATTCCTATCTATTCAATGAACTGATTGTTGAAAATATGATGACGCTTGAGCCTGGTCTAAAGGATATTATTAATATGATCATCTATTTAATGACTTGTAAAGGGCCAATCACTCATTCCAGGCCTAAGAACGAACGAATGCCTTTATTTTGGTGAAGTATCTGAAAGGGTTTTAGCTGCTGGAGTTCAAGAATAAAACAACTTTGTGTAAATTGTTATTAGCTTTGCAAGCTGCAAAATATCATGAAATTGAATTTTCAAAACCTTTTTTTAGTATTTGACATAGGCCTACATGACATAAACATTAAAAATTAATAAAAAAAAATTAAGGAGTTGAGGGGATGAGTGGTAAAACGCTTAGCTTCCAAACCGGGGTGACGGGTTCAAATCCTTGTGTAGACTAGGAGTTTTAGTTTCGGGATCCTAAGGGTGCCCCTGACTCCACCCAGCTCTAATGGGTACCTGGCATTAGTTGGGGAAAATTAAAGACGGTTGCTCGTTGTACTGGCCACATAACACCCTTGTAAACTGTGGGCCAGAAACAGATGACTTTTATGCATATTGGAAAGTCTGAAAGAGGAACGTAACTTTACTTTACTTTTTTAAGGGAGGGATTTAAAAGGGTAACTTTAATATGAATGGATTTCAATCAGTTGTTTTCATAATCTAGATTTTTGTAACAGCGTTGAACATAATAACAATAATAATAATAATAATAATAGGCCTAGTAATGATAAAGAAAAAGTCCTACCTCCACAGCAGCCCATTTTTATCCACATCATACAAGTTGACGATTTGTGACAACGTCATAGATGTTTCCTGTGTGTTTAATGTCATAGATGTTTCCGGTGTGTTTAATGTCATAGATGTTTCCTGGATGTATAATGTCATATTTTTTTTTTGTAGGCTTTTATACAAATTTTTTTTTTCCAAACAATACACACTTACATATGCTAGTATATAAGACCGAAAAAAAAACAACTCACGTTTTAAAAATTGTATGAATTAAAAAAACAAACTTTTAAAAGTATATAGTGCTCAGGCTTATAGAATAGACGAGGCAGTGTTTTTATAAAGCTCATTCTGTGTGTCCGTCTTTCTTGTCTGTTTGTCTGACCAAAAGTTTGTACATGCCATTTCTCCGACACCCAATCTCAGATCAAGCTGAAATTTTGCACAATTATTTCTTTCACCTGACAATACAAGAATCAATTTAAAAATTAACCATTTAGTTAATTAACTATTGGTAATTAGTAGCTTTGTTTGAGGAAAGAAATAGTACTGAAGCGGTGGTATAAGCTGAATTAGTCCCCTTTTATATTAGGCTGCCGTCTGAGGAGTAGTGAACACAAACAATAGATAAATACACAATCTTCCATATTTATAAACTCATCGTTAGCAGAGTGCTTATCGCGTTGGTTTGAAAAGGTCATCCCCCCCCTTTTTTTTTTTTAAATACAGTTAAAAAGCGATCACCCAGATACCCCGTTCTATCTCCCCCTTTTCAACTGGTCCAAACTGTCTCGAATCGATACTATGACCTAATTCTACCTCTTTCCAGACACTGGGGTCAGGTCAAGGAAGCTGAAGAAGAAACACGTGTTAATTATAATCATCCAATCAGGAAAAGAGGTCAGAAAAAAACAACGCATATGTCAGTTTCTAGAAGGTCATAGTTAATAAAATATTTAGAAGTTCTTATGATTCTAGAAAATACGGTTTAGAAAAGTATAAATTGGGGGAAAGCAAGTTAATTGGGGTCCTTGCATTCTTAAATAGTTGCGGGTCCACTGGTTGAAGTTAAAGTAGTAGGCCTATCATTAAGTTGCTTCAGTATAAGTTATAGCAGTTAAAGTTGTAGGGTATTAGTAGAAAGTTGAATATTATCAAGATATTTAAGTCAAGTTGTTGTTGAATTGAAAATGTCATCTGTTTCTGTGGCCTACGGTTAACGAGGGTGTCATGTGCTAGCACAACGACCAACCGCCTTTACTTTTCCCAACTAATGACAGGTTAGAGCAGGGTTTACTCACAGGCGCCCAATGATCCCGAAATAAAATAAAAAATCCCAGTCTTCACCAGGATTCGAACACGGGACCCATAAGCCAAGCGCTTATTTACCGCTCAGCCACCGCGCCTCCGGTTTATGACATTTACCAATTATTATCATATTTTACAATGCAATTTGAACAAAATTAGAAACACTTCAAACAGACATAACATCACCAGAACATGTTTCCTTCGTTAGACTTTTAGACGAAAACGGGATAACATTAAGCTGTGTTATTCAAGCTGGTTGGTGGCCTCTGCCCCAGACGGAACCCCAGGCAGAACGGACCTCATTCACCAATCGTAAACAAACAAAATTTACCCACGTGATTCTATATATCTTCTATACAAATTAAGTAATCCATAAAGGCTGTCACGTGATACGTGTTTTTAATTGTTTTATCAATATTATGAAGTGGCTAAATGTGTTTATTTACGATTGGTGAATGAGGTCCATTGAGATAAGAATATGAGATGAGAAGGGCTAATTCTAGAAGATGTAGATCTAATAAAGTAATGTAATTAATGTGAATATCCCCAGCTACAGGCTGCAGATAGATCTTCTTACTTATCACTTTACGTATAACGTTTCAATAATTCATTATATATTTTTTGTGCACTATATATCGTATTCCTTTGTATAGATAGATCTAGCTTATTATTATTACCGTCAAGACTTTACCACTGTGTAACCATTTTGTATTTTATATTTTTTTGAACATTTAGAATATTTACTGTTTTGCGTCATCGTAATATGCACTTATATTTAAAAGTGCACACCACAGACCTATATACACATCTACAAAGAAGTAAAACCTTGTCACTGTTCTCAGCTTATATCTTCTCTTAAATCTATTTCATGGACATGAAAATATATAGATACTATACTACTTTTGGCTCTATTATTATCACTTTTGCGTTCTGTATGCGCTCTGGACTGTTTTAGTGATAGTCTCGGGTTCGAAGTCTGCTCGCCGCCACCCTCCGATGCTCTTCGGGAGGTTTGCCGCATTGCGCTGGGATGTGATAATCTTCAATTCAGAAGGGACATCGGAAACATGTCAAACAATTTTAAGTCATGTTGTGCCCATCAATCAAGGGCAATCAATTCCCTCAACCCAGCAAAACTCAGTTGAGATGCTAAAATGTGTATAGCTTACAGTGCAAGTGTTAAAACAACGTATTTATATTTCAAATATGACAGAAACCTGTTCACGTTTGGGCCTTACTAGCCTAAGCATCTGCCTTACTCACCTGATACGCGTCTGTTGCGATCTTTTTTTTTTTTATTTTGCCATGGACGATTCCTTCTTTTTTTTTTCACTTATTTATAATAATAATAATAATAATAATAATAATAATAATAAAAGGCCCACGAATAACGCTCCCCCATGCATTCCATTGGCCACCGAATACTAGTATCTATTACTTTGTATTGGACCTGCCAGTAAATTTAAGTCTTAGTTCTCCCACACCTTCCCAAACTCGATGACTATTCTTTTGTTGATAAACCTTTGATAGGCTCTGATATTTTTTATGGCCTTTTTTTTAAATTACATAATGCAAATCGTAACGCTCAGATAATATTTTGGCCAGAAACCCCCATCCCCCCCCCCCCCCCCATTTTTTAAAAAATTTGCACTTTCAGTTGTGATAAGTCTTGATCTTGTAGCCTGTATGACGGCTGTCTGACTTCGACAGATTACTCAGAAGATGTTTGAGTTTCTTGTAAGGGTGTATTAGATGTGTTTAAACTACTTATGAACAAGACCTACACAGTAACAAAATGTAAGGACTAAATCAAGAACGTTAGACCATTGGATACTTAAATAGAGTTTAATGCATAAAGGCCACAGTCGAGTCTTTGTCCGTTACTAAATTTAGAAAGCCACAAGGATAGTAGAAGACGTAAATTAAGTAGCAATTGTACATAAAACACTGAACCATAATCTTTAAATACAAAAACAAAACCTAATAAAATAGGCCTACTCAGACACAAAGATAAAGGTACATTCCTCGTTCCATATGCTAGGACAAATTTGTACAAATGCTCCTTCTTCCCTAGTACTATTAGAGCATGGAATGGGTTGCCCGAGCCAGCGAGGAAAACCAGTGACTTGGCAGAATTTAAGTCATTGGTTCACATGCATGGCTAGATGCATATCATGCATGACGCATAGGACGTAATCATCTTCTTTTGTTTTGAAGTAACGTCTGTATTTTATAAGATAAGAAAGATATGGTGTCGCCTTGAATCCTTAACACCAACTGACTAATAATAACATAAATAAACTAAAACCCGCTAATTCGTGACGTCACTATAAATGTCGCGTTCAAAGTCCGTCAATTATATGGTGCGTCCCTATACTAACAAACACAATAAAACTGCATTTCAACAAATCTTTTTTTTTCGCGTGAGTTCTAGTATGTATATATTAAGCCTACGTTCAATTGGAACGGTGGGCTTTAAAACGCCTCCAGGCCTGTAAATTCTAGTTTTGTTAAGATCATTTTGCTGTATAGAACAACTAAAACTGCCATCAGGACATGAGACTGTAGAGATCTGTTGTTGGCGACCCATACCCCACTATGGATGACGGGCTAGTTGATTAGGTAAGTACGCGTTAAAGACCCTAGATTAGATTTTGTCTCTACTTAGAAACAACGTCTTTTTATTACAATATTTTAATATTGATAACATTGATAATAATTAGATTATTATTAGCCTATTTATTGAAATATGGATTTATCGATGCAATGAAAATACAACATATTTTTAGTCTATTAAAAAATAAATGAAAAAAAAAAGCATGGGGGATAATAACAGGATATGACCATCTAAATATTTTAGAGTATTCTTCCTTGCAAGTTTGTCTGTTTTTGCTCTTGACAATAGATAACGGAGACAAAGGGGCGGTGCCCTCTAGAAAAAAACTAACTATTAGTTATGGAGATCTAGATCTAGATTTAGATATCTTACCTAGAAGTTTGTGGTATATATATACATTTATTTATAGATCTAGACATAAGTCCATATAAGGTACCGGCAATTAAAGTAGATCTGAGTCTTATTATTGCCTTCAAATAGTTTAAAATGGCAAGTTTTTTCCCATTATTTAGAAAAATAACAGATAATATCTTAGGTGCTGAAGGGCCAGTATTTGATTCAAAAGGAAATTTTTACATGGTTGCACCTGAAGTAGAAAAAGAAAAAAACCCTGCTGGACAAATATTGAAAGTAGATATTTTATCAGGGACGGTATGTAAAATCACAGTTATCTAGACTGTCTAGACTAGAGTGTTTGAATGTATGTGTTAGTGTATGAGCTGAGATAAATTAAATCTTTAAAAAATAGATCTAGATAAATTAAGTTATTAAATTAAATCTACCTAGATCTAGATCTAACACTGTATGCTTTCTCTTCTTTGTTATGATTATGGGAACGACATGGCCTAAATTGTGCCTACTGCCAAAAACTCAAAATGTTCTTTGCTATGATAAAGAGATATTAATTCTAGTGTTTTTATAGTTTATATGTTGTTTCTTTTACCCTTATTAGGATAAGTTTGTGTGTGTATTAAAATCTCTATAGACCTACCATGTCTTAAAAACATTTTGAAACATGGGTAGCAACTTAAATCTCCCAACTTACTATAATCTTATACAAATTAGGAAATAACATTTATTAGAATATTTAACATTCATCAAAGAATATTCCAGTTAGGGGAATACAATCACTTGGGCTTAAAATTTAAAACAAAACTTACATTTCTGCCTTGTAATGTGGTTTGAAGGTGATAAAACAAAATGATCTCACGCTCATTGCCTGACATCCTGATGGATGCTTTTGGAACCTAAAACTTATATTTTACTTAGAGATATCTAGGATGGCTGAGCTCATGGACTGTCTTCTGGGTGGTGAACCCCTCCCACCACCATCCCCCACCTTCCTGTTGAAGGTTTGGGCTAGGATGTAATAATCAGAAGGTATAAAGGTATACCCAAATCATATAAAACAAACAAAGTTTAAGCCAAGAAGTTAGCCACTAATTTTTTTAAAATCTTTTTTTTTGTCAGACAGAAGTTCTCTGTGAGCCTGTAATCAATGGCGATGGTGGAATTCCTGCAGGTTGTCAAACAGATAAACATGGCAACATTTATGTTGCAGACATGAGATTAGGAATTTTATTGGTTCAACCCAATGGTGACTTTGAACAGGTAGGCTATTTGCTTGGCTGTAGAAATATCTTCATTTTTCCTTAATAATGGATGGCTGCCTTATTGTGTGCTAAGTGCTGTGGACTGTATTCAATAGTCTCGATGGTTCTGGGTTCAAACTGTGGTAGGGCTAGGATGTAATGATCTTTAACTCTGAAGGAACACCCAAAAACATGTAAAACAAACAAAACAATAACATTTTTAAAATAAGATATAACCTTTATTTTCTTATTCAATCCCAGTTTAGATTTTGATTATACAGGTTATTTATTTTTATTATGTAATTGGAACTTTTTTGCTCATATAATAATTTGTGTCTTTCAAAACAGTCTAATGACCAGCTGTTTAAAAATCATCCTCTGCTGGGGAGTTATATGAAGTTTTACTGTTTATGTAAAAATGGTCTCCACGAGATTTAACTTTTGAATGTAGAAAAAGAATCTCATAGTAATTAATGTCATATTGAAAAATTACAAAAAAAATTATTTGTTTAATTAGTTATCTGCTCAAGATTCTGAAGGACATAATATGCAAGGTTGCAATGATTGTGCCATGGATTATTATGGAAACCTCTGGGTCACTGCACCAGCTGGAGAGATAGCGCCAAGTCCTTATAGACGTTCATTTGAGGTTAAGTAAAACTATTGCATTACGAACATTATCGAAAATAGTTTACTTTTCAAATTGTTAAAACCTTACCATTGATTTAGTATGTAAATATGTTAAGCAATAATGATATAAAGAGTTGGGAAAAAAATTTGTACCAATAAAAAGAAATATATATATTTTGAATGATAAAATTGTTCAAAAATGGATTCATTTTTACTTGGGTGATTAGAAGTGAATATGACCTTGATTTTTTTTCAAAATAGCTTTTGCCTCAAATGTTTAAAGATATTCCTTCCATGATTATCTAAATTTATATTTTGATTAATTTTAAAATACCAAAGTTGATCAGAATAGCTTTGTTAATAATGAAATTAGCGTAAGAGAATAGCGATGATTGTTGTGATATTTTTTGGCTAAGGCTTTTTTCTAATTCAGATTTTTCATTTCATTCTGTTGTTTGTATTGATTTTTTATGTTAGACCTATTTCACGTTGATACCATGCTGTGCTCCTGTCAATCGAACATATTCCACCACAAGTCTTCATAACTTTTTGCTTAACAATCTATTTCATCTGAATTAAATATTGTCATTCATATATATAATTATTCTTGTTGGATTTATTTAATTTAAGTTTTGGTAAATTCATTTGAAGGATTTGTGTTTTGTGCATTACATTTTTTTTCGCATGTAAACATGGGTCAAGGTTAAGTCATCCACCAGCTCTTATTTGGAAATGTGACATTAAAAAATGATGTAAACTCTTTCCATGTTTTAAAGCCATTTATCATTTGTAGGGTATACAAACTGCAATTTAGTAAGGTTCAATTCAAAATAAAGTTCCTTAAAAGTATGTTAAATATTTCATCTAATAACTTATACAATTTCTTTTTTTTCCCATCTCAGGAACCATTTGGATCTATATACTGCCTCACAAAGGACAGAAAAGTAGTTCACCTTGATACTGGTATTAGGTTCCCAAATGGAATAGCTGTCATTCATGACAAGGAGGATAAACCTGTGAAACTAATAGTAGCTGAAACCCCAACAAGACTTTTGTGGTCTTATGACATTCTTGGTCCTGGATCTGTCAGAAATAAAACTGTTTGGGGTAAACTACCAGGTTTGTTGGTATTTTATTTCAAATTGCATGTTTTCCTATATAATATTATACTGATCAAACTCTAAAGCCACCATGAACACATTTAACTACCAAAGTGGGATGTCTGTTAAAATGTTCCAATGTTTTAACCCAGCTCTCATCCACTGCCATTTTGAAGTTGGTTAACGTAAATAAGTATTTGTTTGCTAGAAGATATCAATGTCTTCCATCATCCCCTGCGAGGGGAGCATTGTGGCTGAATAGTTAAATGCTTTGCTCCTAAACCTGGGATCCTGGGTTTGAATCTTGGTGAAGACTGCAATTTGAATTTCAGGTTTTTTAGGGCACCTCTGATTCCACCAAACTCTAATGGGTATCTGAATTTAGGTTGGGAAAGTTAAGGTGGTTGGTCATTTTGCTTGCCACATGCAGGGGTGTAGCTAGGAATTTTCCATCATTTGGGGGTCTGGGGGGGGGGCTTGACCTATTTGGGGACCACTGCATTTTGCGTAATATTTTATGTTAAAAAACACTCATTTGAGGGGGCTGAGGGGATTTTCAAATTCTCCCCCCTCCTCCCCCACCCTAGCTACGCCACTGGCCACATGACACCCTGCTTGTTAAGCATTGGCCATAGAAACATATGACCTTAACATCATCTGCCTCATGGATTGCAAGGCCTTAAAGGAAAACTACTTTATCATACCCTGTTGCCCTGCTAGGGGGTTTGGGATAGAACATAGTAATCTTCATTCCTTAATGAGCTAGAAACTAAATAAAAGTTTGTAGACTTGTAGAAAGGCAGATGTTTCTAAAAAAGAATACAACAATCATTCACTTTATTATAATTAACCCTCCTTATATAAAAGGTTTTAGAGATGTGTATGTTATGAGCTTTTTTTATATCTATATTTTGTTTATCCTTGCGTTAAAATTATTTATTTTTATATTTGAGAATGATAAAATTTTAGATATCACTTATCAGATTTAATAATTTTGTGAATTTCTCAGTAGTTCTTAGAAGTAGAATTTCTTTCTGTTGATTGCAGATTGTGACTGTGAGTCAGGTCCTGATGGGATGGACTTTGATGAAACTGGACACTTGCTAGTTGCCCACTGGGGCAGTGGCTACATTGAGGTCTTTCCCCCTACAGGAGGAGAGCCTGTCCAAAGAATCAAGTGCCCATTTGATAAGCCAAGCAATCTCCACTTTAAGAATAACTCTTATGAGGTCTATGTCACTGAGCACACTAACCATGGCCTGTGGAGTTTTGAATGGGAGCACAAAGGAATGGCTCAGTATTGCGATAAGCATTGAACTTGATTAATAAGAGACTCTATTTCGATCTACAGTCCAAGAAAATATTTAAAATACTAAAAAAATGCTTATATTAAGCGTAGTTGTATCAATTAATTTGGATCAATCTTGTAATTAAATTTGTAATAGATATAGATTAAAAATAATAAATCTGTGTGATTATAAATATTTTGACCAATTATGTTTGTGTAGCGCAATGTCATTCTTTTAGGCTGAGCTTTCTCAATATACTATGAACTATCACTTATCTGGAGGGGGGGGGGGGAGGAGAAAGAAGGGTGTATGTGAGTGAATGGATTTGAACTTGAGTGCTTTAGCCTTCTGAAGCCTCCTAAAGAAAATGAAAATGAGAATTACCACTGTGCAATTCAAGTGCTTATTAATATAGAAGGTTTCATAGTTATCTATTGTTAGTTTCAAACTTTAAAGCAAAGTATTAAGGGGACTAATTCAACTTATACCAGTACATCATTCAAGTACAATTTCTCCCTTGTTTGATACCAAACAAAATAATTAATTACCAATAGCTAACTAATTAATTGGTTATTTATTAAATTGAATCTTGTTTTTTTCTCCCATTTCTCCCTGTACTTTGTCTTTCTTAAGAATTTAATTAGTGTTCAACCATCACAACCTTGATGTTTCTTCTCTGACACGTTTTTGCCCTTTTTAAATAGGCTTTATCTGTTAGGATAAAAAAATCCCAAATGTTATATTTTAGCTTCAAGAACTCTTTTCCTTCAGAAATATCAGATATTGTTTTTGCATTTCTAGTACAATTTTAGTGTACTATAATATCAAATTTAAAATCAAAAATTGCTTTTTAAATATTAATAATGAAAAGGTAATTTTTATGCGTTTGAATATAATTTTTTAATTTAAAATAACTGCCATGTTATAATAAAGAAGGAAATGCTTGGCTTCTGAACCAGAGGGTCGCGGGTTTGAATCCTGGTGAAGACTTGGATTTTTAATTTTGGGATCTTTAGAGCGCCTCTGAGTCCACCCAGCTCTAATGGGCACCTGACATTAAATGGGAAGAAAAGTAAAAGCAGTTTGTCATTATGCCACAGAAACAGATGACCTTTACATCATCTGCCCTATAGACCACATTGCCTTGAAAGGGTACTCCATAACAAGGAGCACTTTAACAAATATTACAATTTTTATTATACTATAAAACATATTTGATACCCCTAAAAGATTGTAATGACTAAGCAACTTAGTCTTAATAAAATGAACTCACTTTTTCACTACTGTCATATTTATTGGAGTAGTGAAAGAATGCCAGAAGGCAGTAGAGGGTTATTAATATACTTTTATATTGTTGCTCTTCACTCAATACACTGTTCAACAATGCCCATGACTTTTGTAAGATTGTTAGCCTTAAATTGGATTTAAAGTACATGGAAGACCCTCTGCTTGTGCAATCTTCATTGTTAAAGAGAAATTTTTAAATATTCAAATTTATTATTAATTTAGTAATGCCTATTTTGCATTTTTTTGTCTGTGATTTGAAGACAGATTTTTCTTTGTTTTTTTTTTTTAATAATATTTTTTTCCATTAATTAATTTCTATAATCAATTTTAAACTTTCATTTTTATAAAAAATCATAACCAAATTTACATTATAGATACAGGTTGTTGTTTTTTTGGGTATGTTTTAAGCTTATTTTTATTTATTTGAAAACTGTTTACATTAAGTTGTTTATAATAATAATAATACATAAACATTTTTTAGATAATAACAAATTATTGCAAGGCTTTTAATTAGTTTTGTCTTCAAAATTCTGGCAGTGTTTTGTGATGGTTTTTATCAAATTTTGAAAGAAATTGCCTACAATATTGTCCTGATATACTTTTAGGAAGAATTTACTAGCCAATACCAAGTGAAAGATTTATTTCTATTGCATAAACCAGCATCTCACCTCATAGAACTGATACAAATCTTGCTATCATGTCAAGTTTTACTTAAATTGACTTAAGCATTTGTAGACATCACAAAAAAAAAAAAAAGAATCATAAGTTCATGAAAAAAATGAACTGTACAACAATTGTTGTGATAAGTAATTGTAGTTATGTTTGTTCATTAATGTGAAAAGTATTGGTGAATACATTCCAGATTTTTTTATTATTGCAATAAAATATTTCAATCTTCCATGAGTTTGGTTTTATTTGCTATAGATTCTTCAGCTCTTTGACCGAAAGATAGTACACACAAAGTTGTATAAATTATTATTGTTAATAACTTTGTTGTTGTAATATTGGTGACTTGTCATTTCATCCTTGGTCATTTGGGTGCTAGGTTTGAGTGTATGAGAGAGGACAAGCCAACCCAATCTGGCAAAGTCACTTGATGCATACACACATTGTAAAGTTAGACATTGATTAATAGCAGCATCTTAGAAGTATTGATTAACACAGGTGACCAATGGCTTATTATGAGGAGGTGAAAAATGTCTACAGTGCAGAGAAAATGTTTTTATTAGAGTAATCTGAACCTGGGTATAATTGACTTTGAATTAATTACTTCTTTTTGTTTTAATAAGGGAAAAAAACTCAACGATGAAACACACTTGAAATGGGAGTGATTTAAAGTGGCAGGGAACAGAGAGTGAGCTATAATTACACTACAACAAAAGAAATGTAACTGAAGCCATTTGCTTTTTCATTGCAATTAAATTATCAAGATGACATTCAGTTAATACTTTTGTTCAATCAAGATATATATATATACCCCCCATGGAGAAGGAAAAATCTGAATTCAAACCTCTGCTGCCCTGTAGTTATACCCAAACAAGGGAAAGGCTTCAGGAGTCAACCCTGAGCCAGTAGCTTGCAGTACTCAATGCTACACCTTGGCAGAGACTTTGATGCTCTTGCTCCCTAATTGTATTGGAGATTTACTTGAATAGATTTGGCTTTCTCATTTCTATCCATAGTCTTGTTGACTAAGAGATGTGCCAGAGCTATTACTTCTTAGTTTTTTATATTTATATTTAACTAAATTTTGTTGGGTTGGCTGGTCCCACAAATTAGTAGCATATTCTAGTAATGGTTAAAAGTATGTTGTCTTTTGTTTTTATTGTCAAATTAGATAAGTAATATTAGTCTTTTTTTTAAAAGTTATTTTATGATACCAGCATGATAAATCAGTGATGATTGCTACTCAGTTGAAGTAAACATTGTCTAGAAATGTGATGACCACATCAGGTTTTCTCAATAAGATTATTCATTGACATTACAGTAGATACTTTCAAACCAAACACATTTTGTTTCAAATAATTTTATGACCTTATGAAAAGTTCATCACTCAATTAAAATAATATTATCATCTCAGGGCACTTTCATACTAAACAACAACCTTATACTACTAGAACACACCAACATAAGAGCTAATGAGATTTTATATAATCCTTTATTAAATAGCTAAACTTCCAGAATTCAGTACAAGAACCTAAGTCAGCTGATCATATTCTTAAACAGTCTCTTTAGAATGATCTACTTTAAAATAAGAATATGAACCAACAAACATCCATATCAAAAGAAACTAGACAATATCAATCAACAACAGGTTAATGTTCTACTGCTTTCTGTAAAGCTTCATAACATTCCACAGCAATCTGTGCCTGTGCTTTGGCTGATTCACTAGATGCAGATGCAACTTCCTGTTGGGCCTTGGTCAAACCCTCACGCACAGCCTGATGAACATTATAAAATTGTATTCATTATTTTTTAAATTCAGTTACAAGAATATATATATAAACTTAGAGAAATGTTTAATGAGTTGCATATAATTAGGTCTATTAAGAGTATCAATTATAAGACTAAGACTGCTTTATTGATCCTTATGGAAATTTGTTGTGATTACAAGGACTCTTTTTCTCAAGTATAATTATAGGTACCTAAGTGTATATTTAAAATGTAATCTGTATATTTAAAAAATAAAAATAAATGGTTTAAGAAAAATGTGTTGTTTTTTTAAAGCGCCAATTGATTCCCATACACTGAATCAGCTAAAGTCAGCTAGTAAATAACTTTTAAAACCACCCTACACATAAACATTTTGGGTTGTTTCATGATCAAATCTTTCATAGGCTTATTTTGGATCTTGAAAATTACATTTCATTTTTCTAATTAACAAATTGAATATCCGAACCAGGGATTGACCATTTTGGCATATTAGCCATTTAAATTTATACAATACATTTGAGGAGAGATTATTCTAGCAAATATTAAGGGTGAAAATAAATGACTTTGCAATGGTAGATTCTGCTGAGTTTTAAGAAGATTTTTTAAATATTCATAATGTTAGGATTTTGTAAGTGCAACTTACAGATGCATCAATTCTGTCAAGGGGATGAGCTTCTTCTGCTAAGATCTGAACTGACGAGTCATCATTAATTGTAACAGACCCACTGCTCACTGAAATTTAAAGATAAAAAATGGTAATAGAAATGGGGCAAAGTACAAGCCTTCGTCAGAGTTACACAAATTATTAACTAGAATAGCATGTGATTCCCTCTTAGTATATTTATGATATATAGTCTATTTTTTGTACTTCATTTATAATATAATATCGTGGCATATTTAACAGATTATGTATTAAAAAAAAAAAAAAAAAAACCTAATTAGCACAACAGCAAATTTGTTGTATTGACATCTACTTACTTTTAGCATACTTATGGAAATTGAAAGAATATTATATTGATATTTTAACAAATTACCAAAATATTTTTTAGTTGATCCATCTTCTTCAAAAACATTCACTACTCCAGGCTTTAGGACAGCTAAGGTTGGTACATGGTTAGGAAGAATACCAAAGTTTCCACTGAAAGTAGGCACATCAATTTGTCTCACTTTGGCATCTTTGTAATAGACCTGGTGACAATAAAAAACAACAACAACATTCAAGCAATTATAAAGTAGGAAACACATTTTTTTTAGAAGTAGGGTTATTTCCATTCTAGACTATTCAAATATTTTTTATATGACTCTCTAGACATCAATTTTGTGTAAAACAATGTAATATTGAATATGATACTGTTAAATATTGTCCATTTATGAGATGCTGGACAGAAATGTAAGAATTATGATTGATCAGCACAGCCTTGCACCATTACTTATATAACTTAAAGTTTTGATTACGACATTCATGTTATTCAATTTTATGATGCTAAATAAAATGTGAATTACATTATCAAACATATGTGTGCTGCTGAGATTCAAGAACTTTAGTTAGATATAAATTTGTTGAGACATACTTATAAATAAAAACTAGCCTAGTTGAGTTCAATAGACAAAGTTCTCTTTAACATGACAGTTAATGTGACTAAAAATCTAAAGTATTGTATTTCCTAGCCTATCGTTTCCAAGTCTTAGAACTTTGCATGGCAATACAAAGCAACACTGTTTTATTCTCCCTCCCCTTTGCTACTCCTAGTCTAATCTAATCTAGATGACTACAACTCTAAAAATCTCACTAGATCTAGATTTTACTATTAGACACTTGTAGAGATATATGCGTAGGAATACAAAGCAACACTTATTTTCACACAACCCCCCCCCCCCTGCTATTCCCAGAGGTGACCTGACAAAATAGCACAAACCCATATATATGATGTGTATAAAAGTACCGGATTATTTGTAATTTAATTCCTGGGCAGCATTTTTTTCATCTCTCTTTTTTTCAATATTAATAAATCTGAAAGTATGCCATATTTGCAGACAACGAGAGTACTTTAAATTTTATATCATTCCCCCTTTTCACCAATGTTTAAAATGCATAGCTTGCTAAAAAATAATGATAACATTGAAATTTTAAAAAATATAAGTTCTATTCATATTTTACAAATATTTTTTTTTCTGCGGGGTACCACTCCTAGATCCAGGTCTAACCACTACTAATCTAGACGTCTACAAGTGTAAATAAATCTAGCTAGATCTAGATTTAAATTTATCCTCTTTCATTTTATTTCAATCTAACTTGATTTTGATCTAATCACTAATCTAAATCTAGATCTGGTATACAATTGTATACTAGATCTAGTCACTAGATTAGCAGTAGAGATGTATGTATAATAAGATTCTATTCTAGAGATCTAAACACTAAGAGGGGAAGGGGGAGAGAGGAGGAAAGAAAACAAAGTTTACAAACTCAAAACAGTTCAGTAGGTATGTGACAAAACATTGCAAACCAGCTTTTTGGTGTGGAATTGAATTGAAAATTGACCCTGCTTGTTTGTTGAGTCTTAGTGATGTAAGCCTATACTGGAATTACTCTAAAATTGCTTTTTACTTTACGAAAATCTGTTGACTCATTTTTCTGTTAATTTTTTTAAATATCATCTCTCTCAACATTAAATTTATCATTAAAATGGAAGTTAATAGTAGATCTATATAGAGATGATTCTCGATTAGCTGGAATTATTTCAAAGATTCTTAAAAGGGGTGATGTTTAAAAAAAAATGTTTAAAATAAAAGACAAGAAATGACTAGATCATGCATTTATCTGTAAGTTCATCTAAAAATTAATAATTTTTTTTTATGTTCAACTTATAAAAATATTCTTTCAAGGCTAGATTTAGATGACACACTCAGGCCTCAGGGGCAGATAACTCTCTAATCAATGTCAATGGTATAATTTTTTTTTTTACTTGTTCCATGGTTTTAAAAATATTATTTAAATTAATTAGCTATACTATAAGTATAAAATGCCTATATTTTAAAATATTGTCACATACCAAGTATGACAGTGTTATTGTGACAGTCTGTACTGTAGACTAACTAGACTTAAACTCTTAAACTTAAAGGGAAACTCCGATAGTTTTTCAAATTTTAGTTATTGACATATTTAAATTCTGCGTAAAAAGTTGTAATAGTAAACATTATATCATTTTTTATACTACAACCAGCAGCCAGTTACGTCATCAGTACCAACCTATTTATAGTAGCATTATATACTCTTGAATTGTTGAAATTAAAATAAGATGTATATAAAGGGAAACAATTCTCATAAATTCAAATGCCACCTAAGAGAGATAGTGCTTGTAAACGCTGGTGTTTTACTTTAAATAATTACACTGAAGATGAACTCAAACATTTCTCTAACAAAGACTTTCTCGAAAAGCAGTGTGTTTTTATCATATTCGGCAGGGAGATTGGCACTAATGGCACGCCTCATCTCCAAGGATTCCTTCACCTTAGGTTTAGGAATAGGCTCTCGACACTTCGTCAAATATTTAGCCCTCGTGCACACTATGAGAAGGCTAAAGGCACTGATCTTGAAAATCAGGCTTACTGCTCGAAATCAGATAAAGATGCGTTTGTTTTCGGCAAACCTCATATGGGAACTGATCACAATGGTGGAAGAACTGAGCTCTATAATGCCGCACTTGACTGCTCTAAGGCTCTCGCTGAGGGCCAATCGCTTGACTCCATCTGTGAATCCAACCCACAGTGTTGGGGAGCGTACTGCAACTATTCACGAGCTATCCACTCAATGCAGTCATCTATCCAGAGAACTCAACGTCTTAAAGCTCTGGGTGAGACGTATGCCGTACTTCGACTCAAACGTTATCAGAGTGAACTTATAGACTTATGTAAGAAAGAACCAGACCCAAGGAAGATTCATTGGTTTTATGAAGAAAAAGGAAATGTTGGAAAGACTTTTATTTCTAAATATTTAGTGTCTAAATACAATGCTATTAGATTTGAGAATGCTAAAAGTGCTGACATTAAGTTTGCTTACAATGGTGAATCTATTGTTATTTTTGATTTTACTAGATCCCAACAGGATCATATTAATTATGAAATTATTGAAAGTATTAAGAATGGTATTTATTTTAATTCTAAGTATGAAAGTGGTATGAGAATTTTTAATTCACCTCATGTTATTGTATTTTCAAATGAGGGACCTGATGAAACCAAAATGTCACAAGATAGATGGGACATACACTATATTACACAACATGACACTGAATACATAGACATATTGGAAGAAGCATGCAAAGAACTTGATGAACTAGTTCAATTTTTTCAATAAAGTTTATTGAAATTTAATACATTGTTTGTTTCTTTTACATAATTGTTTCTGTACGTTTTCTTATTGGTTGTCACAATTGGCTGCGCATTTACTCCCACATTGCTAACCACCAGGAGGAACCACACATGCAGAACCTTGTCTTCTTCCTCTAAAGGCAAGATCATATTTGTATCTAAATGCCAATCCACCAAGATCATTCTGTCCCTTCCATGCAATATGAACTGCATTAGCACTATCCTTAATAGCAAGCATATTGTTAATATCATGCCAACCAGAACGTGCATATTGTACACTTCCATCCGCCATTTTAATACCCCAATTAGGTCTTAGAGAGAATCTATAAATATTTCCAACTCTCATAACAAAATGTTTACACGTAGGTAGCATATGTAATTTATTAAATGAAATATTACGTCCTTCAGCATCAGGATCATAAGCCTTATACACCTCTACAATTTTCTCATTAGTAGTTTCAGATGAACTATCAGTTAACCAAAATTCACAGTATACTCTAATAAATTTAATTTGATCATAAGTATAACTATAACCAGTTAATTGACTTGCAAGGTTCGGATCAGATGCAGTATCAAATCTGTTACCATTAATATTAATACACATAGTATCACCAAGTAACGATATGGGTTTTCCTTGTTCTTGTCCAATGAGGAGGGCCCTACAACCTCTTCTATACATTCTTTTATTACCAAGGGGCCTACTTCTTTTAAAACCTCTTCTATTACGCCGCCATCTTTGTGGTCGCCTTCTAAATATTCTCCTTCTTTTAATTCCGCCATAACGGGGTCTGCTAGCCTTACGTTTTCTAAAATATCGATCCATTTTCTCCTTACACTTACCTTGACCTACTTATATACTATCTCATTTGCATATCACGTGACTTCAACAGCCAATCAAAATACAGAACGGGTACCGAGGTACCGCCTGAAGAGCAAATATTTTACAAAGGCATTAGCTAATTCCTGTTTATGCTCAAACCATTTTGAGAGAAGCTGTTTCAGCAACTTCATTGCTGTGGAAATGGGATTTAAAAAAAAAATTGAAGTTAATACCAGGTGCAGTACCAACAATACATTGGATTTCCAGGCCAAAGAATTCAATTAATGATACTACTGAGACATTTTAAACAACTGAAGTTCATAAATATAAATGAAATCAGATTTGTGAGCTAGAAATTTACTACGAATACTAGATCTACTATTAAATTTCTTATTTAATAAGTAGATCTATCATCTACGAAACTCAATTCCAACTTTTTAACTTTTGACCTTGGGGGTGTGTCTCGCCGGCTGAGCCAGCGTCAAGCTCTCTCATCACTTTTTCCATGTCAACCAATGTTAGGTCGAAAAAGCACACAAAAATCATAATTTTCTTACGGTCAAACATACAGTCATAATTTATACACCATTAGAAATTTCTTTTAAAGTATTTTAATGATGTAATAACGAAAAATTTTTTTTATCAAAGATAATTTCTTTTTCGCCTCCCTATCAATGAGTATCAATAGGATTTGAGTGCACCGTCGTGACGTCACACAGAAATTCAGTGAAAATCTGACTGTTTTGGATGCGCAGAAAAATTATGTCACAAAAACATCAATTACTAAGTTATTCTTGCAAATAAAAAAAAAGAATAATATATTCATTATCTATAAATCAAAACACATATTATATCAAAAATTGTCAAAACCATCGGAGTTACCCTTTAAAGTAAAAAAGTATTAGTTTACGAGACTAGAAACGCTAAATCAGGTTTCTCTTATATTTTAAGAATATGCAGACAAAAATGCAGATTACAAATATGTAATTTGATTTCCTCGGAGATAAATAGTTTTTAAAATATAAATTTCTAAGTTTTATTTTTTATTACCATATATTGTCATTGGAAATACGCCATTTTGGTTTTAAGGCTTAATACTAGACTATCTCCCTTGAATTACTTGCCAACATTTTTCTGTTGCTGTTTTGTCTTTCTTTCTAGCAGCTATTAGATCTAATATTAAAATTCATTTAAAATTATAGCATAAGAACAAAAAACTCTCTTAAAAAAAGTTATTGAAAAAATGAAGAAACAACTTCATCAATTTATTAATAACATTTTTTTAGACCTTCATTTCAGTAAATACACTTAAAAATGCATAAGTTGACAGCATAAGAACAGAAATCTCTTTTAAAAAAGTTATTGAAAAAAGAAGAAACATTAAAAACAACATGGTGGTCAGTAAATGAGTAAAGGTATCTGGGCATCTAAACTATTACCTTTAACTAGTTAAACTTAAAGTTGTCAAAGTTAAAGACGAGTGTTAAAATCTTGACCAAACAATCATAATCAATGACTGT
Source organism: Biomphalaria glabrata (assembly GCF_947242115.1). Lineage (NCBI taxonomy): Eukaryota > Metazoa > Mollusca > Gastropoda > Planorbidae > Biomphalaria > Biomphalaria glabrata. The sequence goes on from NC_074715.1 coordinate 14,217,977, forward strand.
ATTCTGTAATCTCACTGTAAGTGTAAAGTGACTTATCTGACTAGACTAGTCAAGTCAGGGACTAGACACTAGTTCACTAGTATTATTATGGTATGGCTATCTAGAAAGAAAGCAGGGCCTAACCTAATAAAAACACTTACATCATATGGAGATGCGAATGTAAAAGCCATGTCAGCGTAACTTCTCTGACCGACAGTCACAAGCCGCGAGCATGATTTAATAAGATTTGGTGTCAGCCTTAGTTGTCTACCTACGATAGAAGCCATCTTGTGCGGACAGGTTCAAGGGTAACAAGGGAAGCAATTCATGAAAACTCTTCTCTATTTTTTCATGCTAAAGATTTCTAGTTTTCAAAGTTTCGCATTTTTAGCAAGATCAGTATGTAATTAGCATTGTAATTTCAGTGGGAAAAAAAAATTAAAAAAATACCGCAATTAAAATTTATCGTATACCTTTATATATCTAGCCAGTTGAAAGGCATTCTGATGATCTAATTTTATGATCTCTAGATTCATTCTTAGCATTTCATGACGAGAATATATTTATCTGCTTTTTGCAGTATGTTTCCATGTTTCCTTGTTTTTTCCTACCTTTTATTTTCATTCCCGGCCTCCAGTTTAATTCTATATTTTGAAACTTCTGTTATTTCCTTGTTTAAAATATTCAATCATGTGTTGTTGCTTTTTCAATAGCATTCATTTCTTTAAATAAATTCCTTAGAAATGGGAGGTCAGCATGTTTGTTACAAACATAGGTCCAATAATGTGCATAGAATCCAAGTCTAAGTGATCAACTTATAGTGATGGTGGTTTTCCAGCCTTTACTTCCAAAAATCAAAATGCTGACATTAGATTTTTTAGACTTTCACTCTGACTGCAAGGGTTTTATTGTTTTTAATGTTATGTTTTTCATTTCCATGGTGAAGTCATTAAAATGTATTGACTTGAAAGTCTAATAATAATTCCTAAGAAAAAAGTCTCAACTATTAATTACCCATAATTGATATCCTATTTTATTGTACTGTGAAGAATACAGTTTTGAAGTTCATGTTTAGCATTCACTGGTGTCAGTCCACAAGGGCACATTTCACTAGTGCCTATTTTCAGTTTCCATAACATATGTTGTCACATTCTATTGAGTCTGGTTCTGAGGCAAAAAACTATAAGTTGTTTATGTTAGGTAGCGTATAATAGGTGTTGTTTAAACTTTAATAAGCCATTAAGTTTTACTGGCTAACTCAGGCAACCCGATTCATGCTATAATAGCACTAGGGAAGAAGTCCAAGCTATGGAATAAGAAATAAGACTTTATCTTTGTGACTTGCGTTTCTTTTAATAAAACCTTCTGCTTTTTTTTTTTTTTAATTTTGTCAATATTGGGATTCCATGATAACTTTTCATTCATTTTAGCACATAGGTTGTCTTTTTTTTAAAATAGTTTTTAGGCTATGTTATATAGAAGACATGAATCAATAAAAAAACAAACAATTAGTCAATTAACTATAGGTACCTAATTAATTATTTTGTTTGATCCCAACTAGGTAAATTACTCCTTAAGTATTCACAAATACAGCTAGAATGTAGGGTTTCATTCCCTTAGATAATTGAACATGGTTTTTCTCCCAACCCATTCTCGGATCAAGTCGAACTTTAAACAATTATTTATTGCACCAAACAAAACATGATTCAATTTTTAAAAATAACCGATTAGTCAATAAATTATTTTGTTTGATATCAAATAAGGGCAATAACTTTTATATAACTGAGAGAGTTGTAAGTGATAAGCTTTGTTTTTTTTTTTTAAAAAAGAATTTAAAAAAATATTTTGCTTGTTTTATTTATTTGCAATTTTTAATAATGAGCACTTTTTTTGTGTGGAAATACATGTTCCAAGTTTTACATTCGGACAAATTATAATTAAAAAAATAAATTTATTTTTTTTTCCTTTTAATTTTAAAGGACTTAAATGAAACATTTTATTTCATAAAAAAAACAACAACAAACAAGCCAATCAGAAATTATTTGAAGCACATTTTAATATTTTTTCCTGTAAGAACTCAAGAGAAATGAAAAACATATATATAAACAACGCAACATGTATTGATTTCTATATATAACAATTCTTTTCATATAAAATGATCTTCAGTAATTTTGATGCAAGAGTGAAGTTTTCCTGAAGATGACATGATTTTGAAAATGAACTAAAAAAAAATGGATTTTATGTTCTTTTTGTGCTGGGCTTCAGTTCATCAAAACAAGAGCGCATGAAAATGTGAGGCTTCATCTTTTGTGGTTCATAACCCTCATGACCCTGAAACAAAACACACAAATAACAATAAAAGTATTTGTAGCTTTTTTTTTAGTTGCAGTATCAATTGATTAGTTATAATATTTATACTGGGAAAAAGTATGTTTGATATTACAAGAGAATTGTGTATCTTTCCAAATATGCTTTAAGTATAAGGTTTATCTTGAATATCTTTATAATAAGATGTTTAAATAAAAACAATGGTGGACAGGTGACAATGTAGGAACTAACACTTTAGGGATATCCTTAACTCGAGGTGAAAAAAAAAAGGCAAAAAGGGACAAGGACAACTCAAAATTCTCTTAAGGACAACCTCTATAAGAAGCCTGCACTCATTTGGCATTACATGAGATAATGTTGATGTAGGTATAGTTAGATTAATTACTGACACAAAGATTTATTAGCTAGTGCACATCTACCCACATTACAATGATGACCCATAAATCTACATAGTGATGTGCATTGTAAGAGTCAGCAAGTCAGTATATGATAGGTTCTCATTGCAGCAACATCTTAATTGACAAAATAACATTGAGGCTCCTCTCCGTTGTGAGAATAAACACTTGCTATTAACTTCAACAGACTTGTTACATGCGTTGATGATATACAAACTTGTAAAACTAATACACAACACAAGAATAACAGTAAGAACACAATACTGTTGAAAAAAAAAAAGCAAAAGAAACAAATTTAAAGAGAATATTTGCTACCTAAACTTGCTGATAAAGATTTACGGAGTAATATATTATAGTCCTCTGTTAGAGATGAGCTTCTATCTTTTTTTCAGTTAATGCAAAATGGGTTACCTTAGACCAGTCATAGCTAGAGGCATAGCCAAAAATGTTTCCTTGAGCATTGAAACAACAAGTTGTGATGGGAAGATCAAACTGCTCTGATGTCTTCAGTTTCGTTCGAGCATCCTTATCCCAGAAACTGAAGCGTCCATCAGATCCTACTGTTGCCAATGTGCCATGAGTGGGATGGAAGGATATGTCATTAACCTGAACATAGAAAATCAAAGCATCAAATAAATTTGCAATGTATGAAATTCTTCCACTTCAAGGGTTTGAGATTTTAGGGCTGTTAAATTTATTGCATCAGTTTTAGGGCTGGTAAATTTATTGCATTAGTTTTAGGGCTGGTAAGTTTATTGCATTAGTTTTAGGGCTGGTAAGTTTATGCACCAGTTACTGTTGTTAATAGTTTACTACAGTATTTTCTGATCAACCGCCTTGACCTTCTCTCAATCAAGTTAGGCAACCCAGATGAGTGAACCAAGTGACTTCAGTTCAGGAGTCCATTTCTGATTTATTTAAACAAAATGTCTGTATAGGACTTTTACTCAAGAGCTTTATACTTGACTTGAAACTGATCTAGTGGATTGGATTTAGATCAATGTCAAACATGGCAAATAATCACTTAACATTTTTTAAATATTTTTACACAAAAATGAAAGTAGAGTCAAAGGGATTGCGGTAAGTCAAGTCAAGTTAGTTTCCATGAATCCCATTGATTATTAACAGTAAATAAAAAAAAATGGGTTTATCAGATTTGTTTTGTTCTTTGAGAGATAAATTTAGGTGTTTTTTTTTTAGGGTTCTCTAGTTGTGGGAGGGACATTAAACATACACTACGGTCTACAACATGATGTAAGGAACATCTGCGTCAAGTTTTATCTACATTGTTAAAATGATTTTGATTTCTATGCAGGACATACATACGCCTTACATTCTACTTTATATATTCTTTCAAAAGAGAAGACAATTAAATATTAGTGGTGCAAGTTAGAGACTTAAACTCTGCAAAGTTTTTCCTGGTTGATTCAGGCAACTGGTTCCATGCTTTAATGCACTAGGGAAGAATGAGTATTTGTACAAATTTATCCTAGCAGAAAAGTGTCTTTATCTTTTTTTTTCTTTCTTTATTAGGTTGTTTTTTTTCTATTTGTAAGTTATGGTTTAGTGTTTTATGTATTATGGCTACAATATTTTTTTAGTAAATTACTTTTTAAATTGGTCAAAATGCTAAAAGACCAAACCAGTTTTAATGAACTTGAAAAGAAGGAAAAAGGAAGGCACAATATGTTGTGATATAATATGATGAATTGTAGGTCTGTCTGTTCTATTTAGGTGAATGTATTTGTTGTTTTCTTATTTTTAAGAAAAAGAGTCCTTGACCTTGTAATCACTACAAATTTCCATAAGGATCAATAAAGCAAGTCTTAGTCTTCTATTGATAGAAATGTCTTCCTCACACAACTCATTACAGCTAAGTGAAATAAATATTTGCTTCAGGACCACTATTGAAAATCAGTCATTTGTACAGGATTTAACATAGATCTACATACAAGAGGGATTTAACCATTGAAAAACATCTGCTTGGTACCACATGTCCTCAAGATTCTACATGTTTATGTTGAAAACTTTATTTATAATTGGATTCAATACTTACTGCAAAGATATCTTGTATTCCTCCATTTGGTGCAACATTAGAGCGATGACATTTAAAGGTAAAGTTGTCTTTGGGGTTAGTTGGGTTCACATACTGTATAGCCACACGTCCTTCTATACTACCCAGTGCAAAGCCAGTGGGTGCATTGTTCTTTTTGTCATTGAAGATACTCACACACCGATGCTATAAATCATAACAAAAATTCTTAAGCCAAGACCAAAATTTTACAAATATAAAGAAACTCCATTTTGAAGCTTTAAACATGTTTTTTTTCCAAGACTGGGATTTTTAATTTCGGGATTTTAGGGTGCCTCTGAGTTAACCCAGCTCTAATGGGTACCTGACATTTGTTGGGGAAAAGTAAAGGCAGTTGGTCATTGTGCTGGCCACATGACACCCTTGTTAACCAAGGGCCACTGAAACAGATGTCCTTTACATCATCTGCCCTATAGACTGCATGGTCTGAAAGGGAAACTTTACTTAATTAACCTTGTCTTCAGTTGTTTTTTTTATTAATAGGAGATTCATATTTTCTTTGACTATCATGATTAATAGATCAGCATACGTTATAGATCAATATAGTTAAATATCCATAACAAACAAACAAGTTTTTAAAAGTTTTAATTCTTAGTTAAATAGCAAATAGTTAAAGGGTTGCAATGAAGTAACATGATTGATTTTGATATAAACAGCCATTTGTTGTTGACTAAGTGCAGTATCAATACGTATTTAAAAACCTGTGGCCTAATTGTCAACATGTTTGTTGAAGCATAAACAAATAACCTCTATGCAAGGTAGAAAGTTGTAGCACCTTAGCTAACCACGTGCTAGTTACTCTATGGTAAAAGGAATATGAATCACAATGAATTTTGACCACCTGCTTATTAGAGTCTGTGAATAACATGGGCCAAATATAGACTCAATGATATGTCACTTAACAGATTCAAAGTTTTTATTTTACTTCTTTTGTTATTAATTTAATAAGCACTTCATTAGCATACAAATATTACCAAGAGTCAGTACTTAAATATCAAACCAAAAATTAGTAAAAAAGTTTTATTAATAAGGAGCAGGTACTAATAATATGATGTTTTCAGCTCATTTAAAAAACAAATCTTATTCTATCATCTAATTATATGTAATTACAAAGAGCAAATAAACTAGTCTTGATAGTTTACGTCTTTGAAGGTTTGGCAAAAAATAATCCTATGTGTTTGCATGAGAAATAAAATGCTCAGTCCTACCTGGTATTTGAGAGGGGACTCCATCCGTTTAAACTCTTGAGGTTGTACATCAAGTTGATAAATGATTATAGCTCTGCCAGCTAAACCAACAACAGCCATTGGATATTTCTGTTGATGATAAGCGTACAATAATTACTAGAAGCTCATGTTAAATGTATGTAAACGTTTAGGTTCCAAAAGTATTGTCTGTGAACCTGAAACACTGGATTTCTGAGAACTAATTTACTATAGAAACTACTAATAATTTCAGCAGAGCATTTTAAGGCAGAAGAATTTTAATATAAGTTGGAAAAATTTAAGATCTAAATATTTATTAAACTGGCTAAATATAACAAAGGTAAACTGACTAGGACTTAATAGCTCTGTGGACCTTAAAGTGACTAAGAAGATTCAGACGAACTTACCACATCAGCACAATAAACTCTTTCTGGTAACTGTATGCTAAGTATTGGTGTAGATGAACGAGTATCCCAAAACTAAAATACACCAAAATATTTAACTGATAGTAAAACAGGAATTTAATGCGTTAGTTTTCAACACAATCTAATAATAATATGGAGGTTTCAACTAGGAGTGCAAGATTATTTGTGATGAACACATAACACTGTAACTGATTTTATCAAATTGTGAGCAAACAACAAAGCCTAGAGACAATATAATTAAAAAGGCCTTTTAGTTAAGATGCCTTTAAGTGACAGCCAAGGCTTCATGCTGGTCTGTTTTGTATTTTGAGTTGTGAAAAAACAATTCCCACAAGTATGAGAAGTTTGAAATTCAGTAGAATATTTTTTTTTCTTATCATTAAAAAAAAATCTATTCAAGGATCGGATACTTCTTAGCATAGGAAATCTATTCAAGGATTGGATACTTCTTAGCATAGGAAAGATTGTGTATAATCTAGCTAATGGACTACAGAATGAGATAATAAATATTTGTAGTAAAATGCTAGTCTATTTACTAAAAAAAAAATGTATACCTTTAATGTTTTGTCCCAGCTTCCAGTCATAACGCAACTATAATTTGGTGCTTTTATCCAATGCACTGTTTTAACTGGTGCATCATGCTGAAATAGTTGTTTGCAGAGTAATGCAATTAAACATTTTGGTTCGAGCAGTAATTATTTTTATATTGTGCATTTATCAAATATATAATGGATAAATTAATACCAAATGTACCTTCCCCAACCTGTCTAACAGGAATTCTGGGAAAAACAGAATGAACATAAAACACGGTTTTCTCTTCCCACCCACATCAAGAACTGTGCAAAATATTTTAATACTGTACATTTGTCAAAAATTGATAAAACAATACAAAATGTAATTTCCCCAAGCTGCCGAACAGGAACTCTTTTCAAGTCAGGGACAGGTGCAATGAACATAAGACATGGTTTTTCCACCCAAAACAAGAACTGTGTAATGTAATTTTTTGTGCTTCTCTTGACGCCAACAGCTTGCGCAGACTTGAACAGTCTCTACTAATTGGGCATGCAATGCTCTACATGCTCAAGTTTCAACGACAGTGTAATATCTCAGACAACAGGTGCTCAAGTAGCATAGAATTTGTCAAAGCAAACCACTTTCACCAGCTCTGTCACATTAAATTCTTACCTGTGCCACCTGCATGGCTTGATTGCTATTTAAATCCCACATTTTAACAGTTTTGTCACAGGATGCAGTAAAAACTTTTGTGCCATCCTGAAATTTGAACAAAAAATATTGAAATAAATATGCACAACTTGATTAGCTGCAAAAATTTTGAAGAAGAAACTTAAGAAACCCAACTCCACATCCCACATCAAAGATTGCAACAAAACAGAAAATATTATTGCCACTATGCAGAGTTATCTATCTTCACGAGCTGCTTAGACAAGGTAGCACTAAGCTCAGTGTAGCTAAATTTTCATAAATTTAAAACAGCCTATTATAAAGCAATAGTTAAAGATAAGTGGATGTCCTCAAAATCAAAATTTTCACAAAAGGTTTTACAAAATGATACTTTTTCTCTAAAGTTAATAAAATAAAATGTAAGTTAATTACATCACTCCAATCAACACCCAATACTGGTCCTGTGTGTGTCTGTTGGGCTTTAGGGGTGGTTTGTCCATTTTGATGAACTTCCCAACATCGCACCTGAAATAAACATAGAATTACTTCTTAAATATTAGACAATGTGCCATCAGTACATTTGTATTTCTAGCTCTACATAGATTAATATTTATGAAACAAAAACCTAGTTTTGTACGCACATGGTTATCCCAACTGCCTGCTACCAAAAACGTTGACGAGAGAACACCAGGGCTAAATTTGAGGCAGCTTACACTGTCGTCAGGAGGGGAACTAACCTAGAAAAAAATGTTAAAAAATTCTGATGTAGATAACTTTTCAAATATCTTACACATCTTCTGATAATGTTTTCTGACTAAATGACTTAGAATAATAGCTGACATTGTTTCTTTAACTTTAAATATAGTCAAATTCACTAAAGATTTTATGTAAAGCAAAAAAAAAATAAATGTACTTCCACATCTTTCATTGGGTTTGTGTTGGTTATAGGAGTGGAGCCAAACAATGTGGACTGGCTAAAATTTGTTGTTCCTCCAAACATTTTGCTGTTGGTAATAGAATCCAGATATTAAAAATATGGAATGGGTTTCCATTTGAAACAATGAGCATAGTTACAAAACACATTACTAAACATTATAAAAAATAAACATTCATATTCCTTTATTATGAAATATAAACATTTAAAAACAAATATTCAATGTACACATCTATATCTTTTGCAAATGTGTAGAAACTTTGTTTAGAAGCACCTGAATAGACAACCATTTTAAACAATTTATAATCTCAACAATTCACAACCAGTGAGGAGAATCTAATCATAGTAAATTTTAATTGAGATTTTGAAAGTAACTAGTTATGAACATAACTTCCATTCCATTTTAACATGATTGTGCATGTCGGATGGATGCCTGGTTGTGCAATTTGGGCACTGGACTGTTCTTCTGACTTATCAATAGTCCTGGGTTTAAACCCTGGCCGCTCCCATCCCCTGTCGTCCTGAGGGAAGTTTGGACTAGGAAGTAAATTATCTTCAAATCTGAAGGAACATCCCAAACAAATGTGGAACAGAACATTTAGTATGTTATTGCATCTGGAGCAAAAAGCCCCTGCACATTATCACATCTGTGTACATATTTATCTGACAATATGCTCATCGAATGATTTTAAAATAATTTTCTCCCTATTAACTATAGACTCGTTAATTAATTATTCTATCACACTGTCCTCTTTTGAGACTTCATAGTATAAATATGTGCAAACTTTATAAATGTTTTCCTTTTTTACTATTCTATTAAGCAAGAAAGCCAAGACGTGTATTTTCCTTATAAAATTCACATCTTTTAGATAAATCATTCCAATAGATTTTCCTTTTATATTTTATGCCTTATTTCACTTGCAAGTACATCTAGAGAGGTGACTCATTAGCTGGAAATGGATGAATATTATAAGAAGACTAATTCCAAACTTCTTAGATCACTTCGATCAGCGGTTCTCAACCTTTTATGCTCGCCTACCCCTTTTTACAATCCCCCACTCTGCCACGACCCCCCTCCCCACACACACACATACAGCAATAGAAGAGTAGACAATAACAATCCACATTTTCGATGGTCTTAGGCGACCCCTGGAAAATCGTCAATCGACCCCCAAGGGGCTCGCGACCCACAGGCTGAGAACCCCCGACTTAGATTATGCATTTTCATTTTAAATCTACATTTATAGTAATAGTAATACCTAAGAGAAAGTAATTATTATAATCTTATCAATCAGTAGTGTTTAAGGTGTACAACGATAGTTTTCATTGGCCATTAAATGAGCAAGCCTTTCCAATCAATTCTCTAACTCTAAATCATTATCATAATATATCATCATTCAAAAAATCATTTTGATCAAGTTCAAGAATCAAGAGTGAAGATTCATAATTTCTTTATGTGACTGAATGACTGAGTCAGTTGAGTTGGAGTGAAAGTAAAGTTGATAATTAAAATTATTTAGTCTAGTATCTAGATTCTAGACTATTCTAGACTCTAGCCAGTAATGTTAAATGTAGTACTCTACTAGTCTAGTCTATTTATATATATAGTAGACGTCTATAAATAAGTATTAGTGTTATACTTTTATAGATCAATTAGATCTAGAAGCTAGATCTAGATTTGTATTTGATTCAAGATCTAAGTTATATTCTAAGATTTATAATATAAATCTAATGTAAAAATGTAGAGATACTAGATCTCAATCTCTAGAGTCGTTTCTGTCTAACGAACACGTTAAGCCCCGCCGCTGCAATTTGCATGTTTGAATTTTTATAGCTACGTAATGGTTAGTCCTAGGAAATAACTGCAAACTTATATAAACTTGTCATCCATTTATCAATAAAAATAGATGTCATTTTGTTACGCTACGCATAGTTACAATAAAATATGATGTCAAAGAGGGTCAGGTCAATGAGGTCCAGCGCTGACATTAACGAACACCTTCCCCCATTTTGTAACTTAGTAAACACTCTTGGTGTGCTAACGAACACCTCATAGTTATTGTATTTAAAAAATGCTATTATGTTTAATTTTCTTCTTTTATATCAATTTCTTTTCACATTAACCAAAGACAGACAGGTCAGTGTTACTTTCCCGCTATCAATTGCTTCCTTCTCTGCTTATAACAGATACCACAACAAGGCCATTAGACACAAGTTTTATGTATACTGTGTACTGTAGCATACCTAGGTCCAGTTGACCCAAATAAAAAAAACACTGTCCTTCCCTCTACGTATTTTTTTTACATTTGTAGAGCATTAGTGATGAATGGCTAAATAGTAATAAAATAGTGTAAAAAAAAAAGAGGATCTAGCATTTGTTAGTGTCATTGATAGACTCATTGATACTAGTGATAAAGGCAGTTCGTTAATGCCATTGATAATATTATAATAATAAACAAATATTAGTGAACACTATTATGACAATGACATGTATGTGTCATAATGTGTTTTAGGGCCTTTTTAGAAGAATTTTAATTAGGTCTTGTTTAGGTGGTACATACATTTTTAAAAAAAATCTCCTTCACCCTGGACCTAACCTCCTTCTGTTCTAGAAGAAAAAAAATGGCATCATTCTACCAGTGTTCTTTGAACCTGTGTTTCAGGGCAAACGAAACTAACTCACTAACTGTGTCTGAAACTGAACTATATATATATAATATATATAATCATGAAATGGAGTATAAAGAAAAACAATACACATTTGACTTTTGACAATACTGAGAGAGTCAATTATAGTATTCACTATAGTGTGACTAGTCACTATAGCGGCACTATAGCCATAGTGATAGATTAATAATAATTTAAATTTAAACAAAAAAAAGAAGCCTGGGGCTGGGGAAAGCCTAGGCCTAGGCGCCCTAGGCCGTAGGCGTTACTCACTGAGACTCACTCTCTTTTAGTCTTTACTCTTTAACTTTAACGTACCAGATGCAAATATAATAGATCTAGATATAGACTGTACCTAAGTTAGTAATTTTTATAGTTATAGATATCTAGATGCTAGTAATCTATAAATCCAGACTGTCACTATTTTATGTTACTGTGTAGCTGTAGACTGTAGTCATAATCTATTACATGAGCATTTATTATTCTTCCAAAAGAAAGTTTAGAAAAATAACATTATTATATAGGTATGTGATGTTTTAGCACTTAAACTACATTAAATATTTATATCGCATTTATATACCTATAATAAAACCATAGACATAATATTTTATGTCTATGAATAAAACCTTTGGAACAACGGAACTTCAGATGGGAAAGGTGGAACGGCACCCCTAACATACTCTAGTTACGGTTGAAGCTTTTAACAGAATTAGAAGATGAATTTTCAACGATGAGAGTCCAAGGTCGATAACTTTGGGCAAGGGATGAATACATAGGGAAAAATTACTTAAAATTGGTTTGAAAAATGATCTATAATAAATTTCAAATAATTATTGTAATACGGATGTAACTGAAAGCCTTGATTGCAGGTAATCGAGTGTTCTATGACATCACATTTTGAAATTAAAAACAAATAAACTATGACAATAAAATAATTTCATGGGAAAAAAACTATATACATACAAAACTATTCAAGACCAGCAGTAGTCATGTATGCAAAGTGAGAGATGGACAAAGAAAAAAACCCCCGAAAACCTGCTAAATACTTGGGAAGGGAAACTCCTTTGGGGGGAGCTAGATCTATGGGCTATGAGGGCTCACACTCACAGTGAAGCCAGATCTGGTAGACTACCGCAAAACGTAGGAGATAATAAACACATGTACTAGTTTAGTTACTTCCCTTGTGTTACAACAAGGAATGATTGAATTGGGATCTGGGAACGTTTTCAACAATACAGATACAATATACACTGCAGTTATAAATGTTCTCCAAATATTATTTAGGGAGAATTGTTGCACGTTGCAATACATTTGTTTAATTTTTGTTAGGATATTGCAAGTAATATCATATAAGATAAGATAATAATGCTAATATTATTTTGTAATATTACGCAGTTACCTCCTTGTGTGTGTGTGTGTGTGTATATATATATATATATATATATATATATATATATATATATATATATATGTACGGCAGCATCTTAAAAAGCGCCATTAGGGACGACCCTCCCCCCCACACACACAAACAAAACAAACCAGGTGTTGATCACCCAATCAACTATGCAAGCCAGGTGATGTTTAAGACATTGAAATTTCAGACATTCTTAGATCTCACCTAATAAGTAAACTGGCCCCAAGGAAAAAAAATGTTTATTTGGAAACCAGATTGCATTTTCCCCGAATACCTTGATACCAGTACTCTCCTTCATTCACCTCTCACTCCCCCCCCTTCTCTCTCTCTTTAGAACTCTCTCAAGGGTGATCGGTGCAATGGTACCCACCATTGAGTTTTTATTCTTTTTTTTCTTTAAGGTCTACGGAACATTGGCGAAGCAGGACCTTCATTGCCAGTTTGCGATTAAGCTGTTTAAAAACTAGTAAAATATACAAAAATACTTTAAAAATTGAAATTTAAACAATTATTTGAACCAATCATGTAATTCATTTTTAATAATTTAGACTAACAATAATTAATTTGTGCGATTGGAAATATTTTTATTATTGTTTTTTTTTAAACGCAATTTTCATGCTTTTAGCTTGCTCAGTGCTCTATGGAACCGTCAAATCACTTTCGTGGACCATTTTTTGGGGGGGGGGGGGGGAAGAAGGGGAGGAGGGTGTATCTGTAAGGAAGTATCTGTGCTGCCTTTTCAAAAGTATTTTTTTAAAAACGTTGCTGAGTTTGAATTCGAATTCAAGGCCTCGAGCCTCCATGATGAAGAACCGACATGCTAGCCACTGAGCAATAAAAGTACTTAAAAATAGCATGCACACGAAACAACACTTCTGCTAGTACCACTAGAAACAACACTTCAGCTAGTACCAATAGAAACAACACTTCTACTAGTGTCAATAGAAACAACACTTCTACTAGTGCCAATAGAAACAACACTTCTACTAGTACCAATAGAAACAACACTTTTACTAGTACCAATAGAAAAAACACTTCTACTAGTGCGAATAGAAACAATACTTCTACTAGTACCAATAGAAATAACACTTTACTAGTACCAATAGAAAAAACACTTCTACTAGTACCAATAGAATTAAAACTTCTACTTATACCAATAGAAACAACACTTCTACTAGTGCCAATAAAAACAATACTTCTACTAGTGCCAATAGAAACAACACTTCTACTAGTGTCAATAGAAACAACACTTCTACTAGTGCCAATAGAAACAACACTTCTACTAGTGTCAATAGAAACAACACTTCTACTAGTGCCAATAGAAACAACACTTCTACTAGTGCCAATAGAAACAACACTTCTACTAGTGTCAATAGAAACAACACTTCTACTAGTGCCAATAGAAACAACACTTCTACTAGTGCCAATAAAAACAATACTTCTACTAGTGCCAATAGAAACAACACTTCTACTAGTACCAATAGAAACAACACTTCTACTAGTGCCAATAAAAACAATACTTCTACTAGTGCCAATAGAAACAACACTTCTACTAGTGTCAATAGAAACAACACTTCTACTAGTGCCAATAGAAACAACACTTCTACTAGTGCCAATAAAAACAATACTTCTACTAGTGCCAATAGAAACAACACTTCTACTAGTACCAATAGAAACAACACTTCTACTAGTACCAATAGAAACAACACTTCTACTAGTGCCAATAAAATTTCACAGCAGCTATTGCATTAAGTTTATTTTTAGATTGAATACTTTCTAGCGCAAGGACATATTTGTATGTTGTTTACAAGTAATGAAAAGTTTATTTAAAACGATGACGGTTTTTCCATAAGCTCTAAAAATAGTTTGGACGTGACTAGAAGGGAGCAAGAGGGAGTATAAAATGAACTTGGCTATTCAGTTTGGAAGGATAGCAACGATTAGAGTAAATAAAAAAAATTGTATTTTAGATTTGTGTAATATGTATATTATTAAAGTGATTTTCGGTACTACAATTTAAGCTTTGTATTTATTTAAGATACCAGCAACAGAGCTAGGCAGGCCTTAGATTGGAACCCCCAGGGAACAAAACGCAGAGGAAGACCAAAAAGAACATGGCGACGCAGTGTACTAGAAGAAGCCGAGAGGACCGGGAAGATCTGGGAAACCATAAAAAAACTAGCAAGAGACCGTGGAGAGTGGCGTGTTTTTGTCGAGGCCCTTTGTTCCATGAGGCACCCAAAGGAATGATGATGATGATTAATTTAAAAGAAAATTGTAATTTTGAGTTTATACTTTAAAGTAGTATCTCAGGCATCACGTTATTGTTGGAGAATTCCTAAGTTGTGATTAAGGATAGTATTCATAAACATCAAGACATCTTCGTCATATCGAAACTAAAAACAACATTTCTGCTAGTACCAATAGAAATAACACTTCTACTAGTACCAACAGAACGAACACCTATTCTAGTACCTATTGAAACAACATTTTAACACATGTTGTTCAAACTTTTTTTGACTTCTACAAATAGAGGGATTCATACATTTCCGACACATGTGTCTAAGGCTGCATGATTGCATAAAATGTAACGACACCGATGCTGTCACCGATGCCCTGCAGTTTCTAATGATACCGATGCCCTACAGCTTGTTTATGCAGTATGCGCAGATGTTTCGAAAAAGGGAGGGCTAGTTGGCATAGAGACATAGAGCTTGGCTAGTTGGCATAGAGACATAGAGCTTGGCTAGTTGGCATAGAGACATAGAGCATGGCTAGTTGGCATAGAGACATAGAGCTTGGCTAGTTGGCATAGAGACATAGAGCTTGGCTAGTTGGCATAGAGACATAGAGCTTGGCTAGTTGGCATAGAGACATAGAGCTTGGCTAGTTGGCATAGAGACATAGAGCTTGGCTAGTTGGCATAGAGACATAGAGCATGGCTAGTTGGCATAGAGACATAGAGCTTGGCTAGTTGGCATAGAGACATAGAGCTTGGCTAGTTGGCATAGAGACATAGAGCTTGGCTAGTTGGCATAGAGACATAGAGCTCTCCTAAGTTTAAACATTGATCCAAGTTTCGCAATTAAAAAAAAATGTTTCGAGTCCTCTGTGAGGCCCCCATCGTTTAGAGGCCCGGGATTGAAGGGGGCAGGGGATGAACCTGAGACCATCGAGACGACCGAACGACAGTCCAGCGCGCATACCCGCATTATCAGGCAGCCATCCTGAAGTCACTGCAAACAAACGCTAAATGTAGAGCCAGATGTTTCGAAAAGGAGAGGGGCGTAAATAATCGCGGCGCGGGATGGAAATGACCCGCGGCCCGTATTTAGAGCACCACTGGCCTAGATTATTCTAGATTATCTCTCTTTATTGTTGTGTGGAAGAGAAGAAAAAACCCACAGGGGGCCCTCCTCAGGACGTTTATTGTGATGTCACGTGGCTGTTGACGTGCTTCAATGTTGTTTATACATCAGCCAGACTTTGAAACTCTGATGTACCTGTTCATTTCAGACACAGAACACTTGCTGGCTGTATTACATGCAAGGTATCACACACCAGAAAGTTGTAGTTTAAACCTAGAACCACATGCTTTGTGTCACATGCAACTTTGCATGCACCGCTCCCACTGTCAAATTTCAAACGAGCCTTATCCTGAAGATGCACTATAGTTTCTCAGTTGGTCGTTGAGATGGCCACATGAGACCTTCGTTAGCCGTTGGCCACAGAAACAGATGACCTTTACATCCTTTACCCTACAGATCGCAAGGTCTGAAGGGGGAATCTTACTTTTTACTTTGCTATGGGAGTTTTTGAGTATGAAATTTGAGTTGGGTCTTTCTAGATTTAACATTTTAAACAAAGTTCAGGAATATCACTCTCAGGAGTGCTTAACAAATACTTGGTAGGGGGCCTATACAAATACAGTGGAACACCAAATACATCTCTCCCTCTCTCTCTTTATCCCTGTTTTCTCTCTTCATTTCTCTTTCTCTCTCTCCACGATTCTTTTCCTTTCTCTCTCAATTTCTCTCTCTCTTCTTCTCTTTCCATGTTTTCTCTTCCCCTACATCTGTTCCTCTCTCCATTTATTCTCTCTCTCTCTCTCTCTCTCTCTCTCTCTCTCTCTCTCTCTCTCTCTCCTTAGAAACTTATTTTTTGTTAAAGTTATGAATGAATTACTCGGCTATGTTTTTTTTTTCATTGGCTCCACCCAATTTGAACTTTGACTCTACATATATTAAGAAAGAAAACATATTTACAGCTAACTTTGCCCCCCCCCCCCAAACCTAAAGGATTACATCATAACGTACTGGGGTGTTGAGCCCCATCCAATTAACATTACTTCATCCCAAGCCAGTCTCGTCAGGCTCTGCAAGAACAGCAAAGAGTTACCCTACCCTTGCCTTTTGTTTACAACTGTCGATGGCCCGGGATCCTAAAGCGTCCCGTGAGCTGTCGCGAAAGAATGTAAAATAGAAACATTAAATTTAAACAAGGCTTTAAAAATAACGTCCATTGATCTATTTTTGGAGCCCTCGTGTACCCAAGCACGGGTTCGAGGATTTGTTTTTCTCTGCGATGTTTACAAGCGGGAAGACAAGTAGAGAGAGGGTCTCGCTTCTGGTGTTAGAAATCCACTTGAGATTTGGAACGTAACTAAAAAGAATTCTCTGGAAACTTTCTAGTTAACAGCCCTCGTCAACTTCAGGTGTTTATTAAATCAAAAAGAAAACTCCATAGGGATGCGTTGCGCTTTAGAGGTTTAAGCTAGCGAATAGCAGGCAGTCATTTAGAATAGACTTTTACGAAACTTTCATTTCCGTTAGAATGCCATGACTTGTACCTGGTTCAATCTGACACAATGGGACCGCACAGCGCCTCCAGACTGACGGCACTTTTCCCCTTCCAACTTTCTTATTAGCTTGCCAATTCTTCACCAATTCAAAAACAAAACAAACAAAAAAACAACAACAACAATTGTTTTCCACAGATCTCGAAAACGGCGCTTACGATTTCCCTAGAAATATGACAATTTATGTATATCTTTGGTAAAATAATTACTAGCTAATTGGCCACATTGGGTGTTAACCGTTATGCTTTTTTCCCCCAATATACTACTCTTTAAAATGTCTGGATCTATAGATCTTTCACCAAACTAGAATCTTCACGGCTCGTTTAGGTCTTTCAAAATTTGTATGTTATATATTTTGTTAGGTACAATAAATAATTGTGTAAGTTTTCAACTCGATCCGAGAACATAGACACAGAGTAACACAGACTGAAAAACTATCATGGAATCCCCATATTGATGAAACTATCAAAAAATCAAACAAAGCATTAGGGTTTATTAAAAGAAATTTCTATAAATCAAATAAGAACATAAAATTAAAATGTTATTTAACCTTGGTTAGGCCAATAATGGAATATGCATCCTCTGTTTGGGACCCCCCAACTTAAGAAAACAATAAGAAACTGGAACAGACACAAAATAGAGCAGTGAGATTCATAACAAACGAATATTCACATTTGACTAGAGTAACACCTTTAGTAAAATCACTAAATTTAGAAAGCCTTCAGGGCAGAAGACGCAAAAGTAAAGTAGCAATTATACATAAAACACTGAACCATAATCTTCAAATACAAAAACAAAATTTAATAAAATACTCAGAAAGACGCAAAGATAAAGGCATATTCCTCATCCCATATGCTAGGACAAATTTGTACAAAAGCTCCTTCTTCCCTAGCGCTATTAGAGCATGGAATGGGTTGCCTGAGCTAGCCAGGAAAACCAGTGACCTGGTATAATTTAAGTCATTGGTTAATATGCATGACTGAATGCATGACGCATAGGACGTAATCATCTTCTCTTTTGAAGTAACGTCTGTATTTTATAAGATAAGAAGATAAGACATGTGTGGGAGAAATAACGTGTACAATTATCTAAGAAAAAAACCCTCACATATTTAACCATATCTGTAAATACCAGCTGTTAACAAAACACATACACACACACAAACTTAGTCTCTCCACATACACTTTGTCTCAATGAGTTCATAGACTTTATTTCAGAACTTTATGGTCATGGGCAGAAAGTCCAGTGTAGTCCTACCTACAGCATTCAAGTCCACAGCCAAGTGTTCCTTCACTGGTAGAAAGTCCAACCTCTTTTAGGATACCAACTTAAAACATTAGGATCGACAGAGCAATTCTCTCCTACTCAGCGCCTTACTCTAAACTTTGTAGAAACTAAAATCTACTAGATCTGTCACTTAACCAGGCCATTATGTTTAGCTTATATAAACATACTAAATGCTTTTAGTGAAAATCTATTTCTGGAAAGTTCTGTTTGTTATTTATTTTATTTTCCGATTTTTATTTTTACTTGCTCAGAAAATCTTGATTGTCACCCCGAGCAGACGACGACTCTATTCTGACGTCACCCAGAATAACAAAAGACATAATTGATAACAGAATGTCATAGGGAGATATAGAATGGAACCATTCACGGATTTGTTTTTGATTCCGATATTGAACCCTTGTGTCCAGTGTTTCTCAAACTTTTACCTGCGGTAATCGCATTAAGTTCCCACTGTGTGTTGAAAGCTGTCAAAACCAGATTTCAGACAACGGTATGATAAAATAACAGAGGAGCGGAAATTATTTACAGGCGCCCCAAAGGCAGACCCCGAATGCGATGGATCGATGACGTGGAGGCAGATCTGCAACAGCTTGGGGTTAGGGTGTGGAGATAAAAGGCCCAGGAGAGATTTGAATGGAAGGGCGTGTTGAAGCAGGCCAGAGCCCTCCATGGCTGTAGCGCCACTGGGACGGATGGGTGATGGTATGACAAAATAGGTAGGTCACAGTAGGATATGCGCCCTTTGTGCAACCTGTTTCAAATCATTTGCCATAATATTATAATGTTAAAGGTCGACAATTTTATAATTGTAAATGTATAAACAGTCTGTTAGGGTGGAGGTTTCTCTACGAGTGGTTTGGTAAGCGGTCATAGTAATAGAGTTCAGCCTGTATAGAATGGCGTGGGACTTATGACTGAGTGATGAACACGAACAATTTTGTGTGTGTTGATTAGCTCCCTTTGTGGTACATAACAGTTTCAGGAATTCAATCGCTCCAACAAAAACATTTATACTTCTTGGAACCTTTGGGCTTCCATAGGATATTGTATACACAAGCCTCCCCCACAGTTTTAGAATGACAACACACCATCCATATTTGTAGTGTGTATGTGTCCCAGAACTGTTGGACTTTACTAGTAAATAAAGACATTGACCTTCAAATTTCGGAGATCAGGCATTTCGTGTGAGATGTAACCCCATGCGAATTGTATGGCTTAAAATGTATGCGGACTTTCATGCGACTAGGGCAGGAAAAAGGACAAGCAAATGAATGCAAGAACTATGAACAATTTCTGAACAAAGCTTTTACAGTTGTCAAAAACATTTATGTTTCTTGGGAACTAAAGAAACTAAAGACAGTTCCTTTCGAAAGAATCCCAATATCAAGGACTTCGATTGTGTCTACAATAAAAGACAATAGTCAACCTATTGATCGTAAAGTTTGCATAATTACTGAACATATTACAATGAACAGTGTAAATGATCATGAACTATATACAATTTCTCAATAACCTTGACAGTTCAACAGTATTATATGGTCTGGACGTGGATGCGTTAACCTGTTTGTCTTGTCTGTTAGTGTAAGTGAAAGTATAATCTGAATAAACCACATTTTAAAAAATTCTTATTCTAGGATTAAGATGAAACTTTGCACTATTATTCATTCTCAAAGACAATACATGGATCAATTAAAAAAATAAGTAGTGGTAGCTAATAAATCTTGTTTTATATATAAAAAGGGGAATAAATCCTGCACTATTGATTATTGAGTGATATTTTCAGCGCTTGTGCGGTGCTTTTCCTTATATACTATTTTCTTTTTTGTAAATTATTGTTTACATTTTAAAATGTGGCTGCCTGGTCGAGTGGTATGCGCTTCGGATATTTGTCACGTTGGTCCCGAGTTAGAACCCAGCCTGCCGCCATTCCTTACAGTCCTGCCTGGAGTTTCTGCTTGGTTGGAAGTAATCATTCTCATTTAGAAAGGGAAGTCTGCAATTTCTCTTCTCAGTTTGCAAACTCTTCGTCGGATAAAGAACATAAAAAAACTAAAAAAAAAACCAACCCTGGGTGGCTAGGTGAACACGGTTCTCGAAATGGGCTCTAACTTCTTCTTCTTCTTCGATCTCATTTATTATATTAGTGAGTTCAGATGATTAGACTCAACCACACAACTCTCCCTATAGTTGTCTTTCCATAGGGATGTTTTGAGGCCAGCATTCTATGGTGACACCCCACAAGGGCAGTTTGTAACAGGCCCGATTTTTAGCTTCCGGATCAAGTGTTGTCTCATTTTGTTATATCCGGTTCTGATTAGATTAGACGTTGGCCATATCAGGTTAGTTTATAATAGGCGTCGTCTTTCTTATGATTCGGAATAAAGCTTGTCCATTGGGCTCTAACGATTTTCCTACAAATTTGAATGTTGATGTACATCTTTGGGAAAAAAATTACTAGCTAATCGGCCACACTGGGAAATTTTAAATTTCTCAAAGTATAATAAAAAATTAATTTAAATTTGGCTAGAGGTCTAGACAATCGTTATCCTGAACAGACTACGCCAGAGAAATTCCGCTTCAAGACACTATTCATTAAAAAGCTCCATCATGGAACTTAAGTATAGTTATGTGGCTTCATCAACAAAAAAAAACTAGATGTTCAGAAACATTTGAAGGATATACTTCCAACTCTAGATGTACAGTATAGGCTTATTATTAGAATTGTGTAAATGTATTATAATCAATAAAAGCAAACTTAATTATGAATGGAAAAAGAATATCTTTTTAAAAGCAAAGCGTATGTTTGGGAAAGAACCGCTGTCATTTATCTGCCAATTGCAGGGTTTATCTCCCTTTCAATTATTTAGTAATCCTGGTGAAGACTGGGATTTTTAATTTCGGGATCTTTGGGCGCCCCTGAGACGCACTGAGTCCACCCAGCTCTAATGGGTACCTGACATTAGTTAGGGAAAAGTAAAGGCGGTTGGTCGTTGTGCTGGCCACATGACACCCTCGTTAACCGTAGGCCACAGAAACAGATGACCTTTACATCATCTGCCCTATAGACCACAAGGTCTAAAAGGGGAATCTAATTAATAAGTACTAATTGGTTTTATTTTTGATTGATTCCTGTATTGCCATTGACAATGAATAATTCTACAAAAATTCAACATGATCCAAGAATAGGATGTCTGAGAAAAAACGTGTCAAAACGTAATAAGGGGATTAAATCCATATATATCCACATCTCTCATTGACTCCAATTTATTCCCCTTATTTCAATTTACCTTTACCTACCTTTACCTATCCCTTAGTCTGTTGGACCGTTGGGCAACCAAGCAAGACTTGACGACCGTCTTTCCTCCCTGTCTTTTGCCTTGTTTAGAGCCTCTTTCAATGGCATTATGTTGTCCTCCCATCTGTTTGCCTCTTCTTCTTTTTCCTGTTACTGTTCCCTGGAGGAAGGTCTTTGCGAGCCCCGAAGATCTTGTAATACGGCTATAGATTTTAAGCTTTCTTTTTTTTCTTTTACAATAGTTAGCAGGTCATCATGGGGTCCGATCGCTGCAGTAACCCTGTCTCAACTCTTTCTACAGAGGGATCCTAGGTATCACATTCAAAGACCGAAAAAAATCACAAACCAAGAGATTAGAGACAGGGTTACTTATTTCAATTTCAAACAAAAAATTGATCATCAATATTTATTTAACAAATTGGTAAATTTATTTATTGATTAATGTCTTGTCAGGTACAATTAACAAGAAAAACATGTTTAAACTTTTACCAGACAGATAGACAGACAGATAGACAGACAGACAGAGTGAACTGATGTAAGCTTTTTAACAAGAAAAACATGTTTAAATTTCTATCAGACAGATAGACAGACAGACAGGGATAGTTGATATAAGCGTTGTAAAAAATGCTTTAAACTTCAATTCACTTTTTGCTGACGTAATCAGTAAGATATATTTATATAGATTATATTTTGTTTTTAATTTTGTAGAGGAAAGGAGCGTGTCTGGATCGAAGATTAAAAAAATAATATTAAAAAAATTTGACCCTTAGCAGGAACAAAATGACAACAAGAAACCAATCCACTGTTTTGAAAAGGACGAAATCTATTTCTGGAGACCCGGCCTTCCCTGGTTGGTCGCGTGACCAACTGTTCCAGCCAATCCTAGCGTGCGAAGAACTTGACGGCTGACCCAATTTAGCGCACGTAACAGAAACATGTAACTTCCGGTCCAGGTAGTTGGGGTCTTAATTTAAGATCTACACTGTTCCTGACAGATTCATTAAATATGGCGAAGGGGAGAATAAAATCAGAGGGGGAGGAAGACGGCGAGCAAAGATAATTGTGGGCGGAGGAGAGTCCACTTTAGAATTAAATAAACACAAGAAGCCAAAATTAGATGAGCGCCATTTTATTTTTACGAGCCAGCGAAAAAAAAAATTAAAAAATCGATTGTAACGGAAAAGGGGTGGGAAGCAAAACGAAAACATTTGAAAACAAAAAAAAAAGAGAGAGAGAGAGAGAGAGAGAGAGAAAGAGATTGAGTGAGAAAAAGAGCGCGATAGAGAAGGAGAGAAGGTGGCAGAAAGAAAGTGTTGGATGAAAGAGAGAAAGTGGCAGAAAGAAAGTGTTGGATGAAAGAGAGAAAGTGGCAGAAAGAAAGTGTCTGATGAAAGAGAGAAAGTGGCAGAAAGAAAGTGTTGGATGAAAGAGAGAAAGTGGCAGAAAGAAAGTGTCTGATGAAAGAGAGAAAGTGGCAGAAAGAAAGTGTTGGATGAAAGAGAGAAAGTGGCAGAAAGAAAGTGTTGGATGAAAGAGAGAAAGTGGCAGAAAGAAAGTGTTGGATGAAAGAGAGAAAGTGGCAGAAAGAAAGTGTCTGATGAAAGAGAGAAAGTGGCAGAAAGAAAGTGTTGGATGAAAGAGAGAAAGTGGCAGAAAGAAAGTGTTGGATGAAAGAGAGAAAGTGGCAGAAAGAAAGTGTCTGATGAAAGAGAGAAAGTGGCAGAAAGAAAGTGTTGGATGAAAGAGAGAAAGTGGCAGAAAGAAAGTGTTGGATGATAGAGAGAAAGTGGCAGAAAGAAAGTGTTGGATGAAAGAGAGAAAGTGGCAGAAAGAAAGTGTTGGATGAAAGAGAGAAAGTGGCAGAAAGAAAGTGTTGGATGAAAGAGAGAAAGTGGCAGAAAGAAAGTGTCTGATGAAAGAGAGAAAGTGGCAGAAAGAAAGTGTTGGATGAAAGAGAGAAAGTGGCAGAAAGAAAGTGTTGGATGAAAGAGAGAAAGTGGCAGAAAGAAAGTGTCGGATGAAAGAGAGAAAGTGGCAGAAAGAAAGTGTTGGATGAAAGAGAGAAAGTGGCAGAAAGAAAGTGTCTGATGAAAGAGAGAAAGTGGCAGAAAGAAAGTGTCTGATGAAAGAGAGAAAGTGGCAGAAAGAAAGTGTTGGATGAAAGAGAGAAAGTGGCAGAAAGAAAGTGTTGGATGAAACGAGAAAGAAAGAGAGAGAGAGAAAGAAAGAAAGAAAGAAAGAAAGAGATACCCCGACAATTCCTTCAACAAGAAGGCGGGTCACTCAGAGCTCCCCTTATTAAAGCCAGAAATAAAGATACGAAAAAAGGGGGCGAGGGGTAAATTCAGAGTAATTAATTAGAGATGAAAATGTTATGAAATGCCATGGCTGACGTGACTTGGCCCAACAGGGGCGGCGACAGATCTAGGCAGGGCCACTACACTTGACATCAATCTCCATCACATTAGAGTTCTGGGCCGCCTTATTCTGTCAAAAGGCAAACCAAAAAAATGGGCGTGGCAGGAAGCAGCGAACTTGCAAATATTTATATACAACACAGTCAAAGTCCTACCGACCCTCCCCCATAAATACAACATTTTCACATGCCACACATTTTAATCAAGGTATCCTTGACCACAAACATGTCGGTCAGGAAAAATGTTACAATAGTAATACCGGGGAGACAATATACCAACAGATTGAAGATAATCACTCAAAAGTCTGCTATCTATGGTATGGCAGTACCAGCCCAGCGTAAATTTAAATTTTAATTGACCATTGCTAATGCAGGTTTGGTTTCCATTATAAATAGCCAGTGGCGTGCGCATCTAGAGTTGCTTCTTGTGTGATGTTTCTCTTTTGTGCACCATAATGGCTTGTGCGCTCTAGTTCCTAAGGACGCGTTTTGTTGATGTCAGTGCCTCCTTGCCTCTGTTGTGGTTATGCTGATGGCGGATCTTTTGTAGGAGTTTTCTTTTGTGTTTTCTTCCCCAGTATTGAGTACGCAGGCTTGGGACTCTGTTGTAGCCAGCCCGATTTGTTTTGGTGTGGTCCGTGCATCCATGGCATTGTGAATGTTTGTGTGAGGGCTTCGCAAGCCCTGATCGAATTATGGCACTGAGATTAAGGTGTGCCATGTTATTTTGAATAAGCTGCTTGTTTGTATTTGACCTTGTTACCAAACCCGTATTCATCTGTCATGTCATGTTCATTATTTATTCATTAAATTGTTGCATTTACACTCTTGTTATTAACTGATATAAGTTCACCTATAGTCAGTATTTGTGTTGCATAATTATCTACGTATTAACCAATAAACTGCCCGGGGTGTCAGGGCAGACGAGTCCGGCCAAATTACAACCCCGGCAGGAAGTTAATGAACGCTTGTCAGGTGGGGAGCCCTGGAAAGCATATCATACCCTAGATGAACCCGAAATAAAACCCGCCTGACAGCCAGTACAGAACGACATTTAAGCTATATCTATGGGAGCGCGGTGGCTGAGAGGCTAAGGGCTTGACTTCCGTCTTGGGTTCGAATCTCGGCGAAGACTGGGGTTTTGAATTTCGGGTTTCTTAGGGCGGGAAAATAAAGACGGTTGGTCGTTCTGCTGGCCACACGACTTCCTGCTTGTTAATCGTTGGCCAAAGAAACAGGTGTCCCTGCTCGTTAACCAATTTCGTAACATCAAGTGCCCTATAGATCGCAAGGTCTGAAATGGGAACTTTACTTTTTACTTTACTATCGGAGTCATTTGAGTTATGGAGTACGCAATTTGAGTTGGACTCATGAAGATCGAAAATTTAATATAAAAGAGATCTTTACCTATTTTTTGGGTAATATATGTCAAGTAGATTTTCTTTTTGGGGGGATTTTCATCAAAGGGGGTAAACTGTGTTAACTTTAAATATCTAACAGCTTATTGTTATGTTGTGATTCGGGTGTACTGAATTCTGGAAATGTTGATGAGCTATATGTTTGAAGGGTGTATAATGATTTTTATGCACATTTTAGCGTTAAGAAATCAAATGTCCAAGCTCTTTCGCTATTAACAAAAGTTTTTATTTTTTTAATTTTTTTTTGGCAACCCTGACCTTCCCATGTGAAGTCTTCATATAGCTTTCTTTTTTAGCAAGTGAACTGTATTTTATAGCTTAAAAAACGTAAATGGGATCTTTACAAGCAAAATATTTTAAACAAATTCTTTAAAAAAAAAAAAAAAAAAAACTTATCCAAGGGGAAGAACTACACACTTACAACCATACCTCTCAATAATGTGGAAGTTATTTTCTTTTTTTCGACCTAAAAAAATGAATTGACAAATTTGTAAATAAAAAAAAATGATTCGTGTTTTGTTAGGTGCAATAAATAATTGTTTCAAGTTTCAACTTGATCTGAGAATGGGTGTGAAAATAATGAGTACACTTATCTATAAGGTAATCAAAGTGAAACTACATAGACCAGTGATAGATCTATAATCTGTGATGTGACTGTATATGTGTTGCTTTACGTTGGACTGCGATCAAATTGATTTCTTGATGTTTCTGATAGACACATGAACAAGTGATGAATATCATTTGAAAGATGTTTTTTTCTAATTACCAGAGAATAACTTTCATGACACCCTAAGGCGAAATAGAGGTGTGAGACATTCAAAGTGGTAAACCAATGCTAACATTCGAGAGGAACTCGCACATTTTTTTTACAAAGCTTATATCAACTCACTCTTTCTGTCTATCGATTATCACTTTTCTCTACCCCCCCCCCCCCAACTCTCCGCCTTAAAAAAATAGTTATCTTTACACTATTAGACTATTCTTAGGCTTTTCAGTTATTTTGAAATATGTATTAGGCTCTATGATATTTTTTGGGGCTGGTCTTTTTAGCGGCCCCCGAAAGGGGAAAAGACGCTATTAGTTTTGTGTGAAATGTCTGTCCGTCTGTCCGTCCGTCCCGTTTAGATCTCGTAAACTAGAAAAGATAGTGATAATCCAACATCATAATATTTTAGACCATTCAAAGTTCTGATGCTTTTTTTTTACACTCTGCTTCGCCCCCTCCCCTTTTTGAAAACTTTACATTTTTGTAATCTGTTTCATCTAATTTGCACGGCTCGCTTTATAACGCTACCCCTCCTAACCCCTCCTAACCATATAGGCCTAATGTACGACTTAGGAAAAAGTCCTTTATACAATCTCTGAGTATTCATCGACTTTTCAGCTCTTTATCGAAATATTTCAAAGACATGAGCCTTTTTACAATGCTTATATCAACTCACTCTGTCTGTCTGTACGGTAAAAAGTTTGTACACGTTATTTCTCCCAAACCCAATCTCGGATCAAGCTAAAATTTTGAACAATTATTTCTTTTTCCAGACAACACAAGAATCAATTAAAAAAACACAACAATAACAATTAGTTAATTAATTATTAAATTAAATTAATTAATTAATAGTAAATTGATTATTTTGTTTGGTATCTTGAACGCGGGAAAGAAATCGTACTTGACAGATATGGTGGTATAAATTGAATTAGTCTCTTTTAGGATTCTGTAAGATGCATTTATTTAAGAACGAACTTTTAGATATCAAGAATTCAAGCCATTGTTTATTTCTAGCAATCTATTAAAGGGAGCCATTTTTAGTTTTGTGTGATCTGTGTAACCGTCAGTCCCGTGTAGATAGCGAAAACTAGAAAAGATATTAAAAGATCCTACATCATAATATTTTAGATCATGCAAGTTCTGATGCATCATCTACTTTTTTTTTCTTCTCTGAAAGCGAAACGAATTCTATACGTCTACAAATGAAATATTTTTGTTTTCATACACCATTTTTGCAACTATTTATTTTTAATATTAAAGAACTAGAAATACGACGCCAACAGGGTCATGACCTGCTGGGAATATATTCAAAAATTTCTGCAAACGTTACATCTTTTTTTCTAAAACAATATTGTAAACAGTATTTATATTATTAGATTTACATTGAACCATGTCTCCAGGACACTGAATATATATGAATATTAACAATGTAGAAATAATAGCATTGATTTATCTCCGTATCCTGTGGTAACATGTCACCTGTCGGCCTAACCAATACAATAATATCAATTTAGATACGTACAAGTTTGTTCGTTTGGATTGGCGGGGATATGATTGTCATTTCTGATAGTTTGCAGTTCAAAGCTTCTGATATTCAGGCTGAAAATATTGAAAACTGCCTGAGTGGACCACCTCGGGAGCCGATTTTGGCGGTAGCATAATTCGAACCCGGGATTATCGTAACGGCAGCTCAATGCGCTTAACTCACGACCAGGCCACATAATTGGAGAGATCTGATGGAGTCAGAATGACAGATTAGCCACTGACGGAAATTGTGTTACATGGAGACATAGCCTCAAGTCTGCTGGCACAACTTACAACACTGCCAATGAGCCACTGACGGGGATTTTGTTACCTAGGGACATAGCCTCAATTCTGCTGGCACAACTTACAACACTGCCAATGAGCCACTGATGGAGATTGTGTTACATGCAGACATAGCCTCAATTCTGCTGGCACAACTTACAACACTGCCAATGAGCCACTGACGGAGATTGTGTTACATGCAGACATAGCCTCAAGTCTGCTGGCACAACTTACAACACTGCCAATGAGCCACTGACGGAGATTGTGTTACATGCAGACATAGCCTCAAGTCTGCTGGCACAACTTACAACACTGCCAATGAGCCACTGACGGAGATTGTGTTACATGCAGACATAGCCTCAAGTCTGCTGGCACAACTTACAACACTGCCAATGAGCCACTGACGGAGATTGTGTTACATGCAGACATAGCCTCAAGTCTGCTGGCACAACTTACAACACTGCCAATGAGCCACTGACGGAGATTGTGTTACATGCAGACATAGCCTCAAGTCTGCTGGCACAACTTACAACACTGCCAATGATTTACGGTTGACTGAGGCTAAGACATTGTGGAATTTGTCGAACAGAGAAGAATTGGTCTCCAAAGAGAGATCATTTCCTTATCTACACAATCTTTCATAAATGCACAGTAAAAGCGATCACGGTAACCTCAACGCAGATATCCCTTTCTTTCTCCTCCATCCCTTCCCAACTGGTCCAGACAAGTGATAGGATCATAGCGTAGTGAGAAAGACTAAAGCATGAAATAGCGCTAAACAAAAACAATTGGTCAAAATATTTCTAATCACAGTCGTACACCTTTATTACCTGACTGATCCAAACTAATTGATGCAATTTCACTTTATGAAATGGGGACGCACAGGGGCGTAGCTAGGAATTTTCCCTCATATGGGAGCCAGGGAGGGCTTGACCTCTTTTGGGGCCCATGTATTTCGAGTAATATTTAATATTTAATGTAAAAAATACTAATTTGGGGGCCCTCCTTAAGAGGGGGCCCTAGGGATTTTCAAATTCCCCCCCTCATCCCCCCACCCTAGCTACGCCTCTGGGGAGGCAGTGGCTGAGTGGTAAAGTGCTTGGCTTCCGAACCTGGGGTCGAGGGTTTGAATCTCGCTGATGACTATAATTTTGAATTTCGGGATTTTTAGAACCACCCTGACTGTACCCCCAATGGGTACCAGACTTTAGTTGAAGAAAGTAAAGGCGGTTGATCGTTGTGCTGGCCACATGACACACTCGTTAATTTTTGGCCAAAGAAACAGATGACCTTAACATCATCTGGATCGAAAGGTCTGAAAGGGGGACTTTACTTTTTTTTTTATTACACTGTATCTATGCTTTGTTTTTTTAATGTTTTTCTTGTATTGTTTCCCTTTCGTAATGTGTATAGGCCCTCTTCTACATGAATATATATATATATATATATATATATATATATATATATATATATATATATATATATATATATACATAAATATTTACACTATATGCTAATAATTAGTAATACTATTAAGTTAATTAATATTGACAAGTATAGACTACAATGCACTACAATGAGGTTATAAAAATCCTATGACTATTGTTGAAGAAGACTGAAGTTGATTAAAACTGCATTCTGTTTTAACAGGCACAATATTTTTTTAAAAGTCTTTATTTATACAAGTTCTTATGCATCTATTTTCAATGATTTGTCGATTTTGTTCCCCCGTTGGTAAAATCTGAGACAAGAAACTATAAAAGCAAGGAACCCTAGTATCGACTGATTTCAATAGTTCTGTATTTGACGACATTTGATGTCAGAAGATAAATGCTGAGGTCTCAACTCACCTGACGCAATAATAAGATAAGATAATATAATGCCCTGAACTGTTCGGAAAAGG
The DNA here is from genome assembly GCF_947242115.1 of Biomphalaria glabrata. Classification (NCBI taxonomy): domain Eukaryota; kingdom Metazoa; phylum Mollusca; class Gastropoda; family Planorbidae; genus Biomphalaria; species Biomphalaria glabrata. The sequence continues at coordinate 14,248,347 of NC_074715.1, forward strand.
TCTTCAATTGTTCACATTGAAAGGTCAACCTCTTCCGCAATAGCGCCGTCGCTTAAACATAAAAAAAACAAACTGACCTTGATAACTGTATTTAAATCTATCTAACAGATCACTTATTATCTGAGTAACTTTCTAGGCTCTAATTTCATTCACCCCCCTCTCCGATGTCCTATTTATATATTGCCACCCCCTTCCTATTTGGTGTTCCCCCCTTTTTTTTCGATTCCCCACCAGACGATAAATACTGCTGGTGTCAGCGAAACAAATCCTCGAATTCCGTTTTTTTTATTTATGAGTTGCGCAATGATATAAATGTGTGTGTGTGTGTGTGTGTGTGTGTTTCGTTCTAAGTTCTAGATCTATTTACTGTCAACAATTACTCGAGTCTCAGAGTGACGCAAAGCTTCCCTTGTCATAAAGTGATGTTCTGTTTCCATTGAAACTGAAGGTGATGTGATAATTGGTCATTTCCTGTTACACTCTAAAGAGGCGCGATCAAGGTAATTGGATACAAAAACTCATGTTTTTAAACCCATCTTTTTGTATAGGGATTCGTTATCTACTTAACAATAATTGCATCTATTTTTATTGGGTTTCATAACGCTACTTAAAAATAATTGCACCCATTTTATTATGCTTCATAAGTAGTGGAGTAAGGAGGGTGCCAGGTGCTTGAGGCAGCAGGGTCCGTCGTCGCAGTCCCCCCCCCCCCCTTTCATCTTCCAATGTTGTACGTAATTCATGTTTGCATTAGAACAGTCGCCACTAGAAACTTCAAAACTTACTTGTAATGTAAACGAAGCCAACAAGAAATATTAGATATTTATATAGTGTTTTTGGCGGCGGCTGAGTGGTTAAGAGCTTGGTTTCCGAACCTGGGATCCTGGGTTCGAAGCTCGGTAAAGACTTGGATTTTGAATTCCTGGATTTTTAGGGCGCCCCTGAGTCCACCCAACTCTAATGGGTACCTGACTTTAGTTGGGGAAAGTAAAGGCGGTTGGTCGTTGTGCTGGCCGCATGGTCCCTGCTTGTTAACCTTTGGCCACAGAAACAGATGACCTTATCATCATCTGCCCTATAGACCGCAAGGTCTGAAAGGGGAACGTTACTTTCCTTTTTTTTATTTAGTGTTTTGATACTCATTTTGGCGCCCCACTCGACCCCTCACCCCTCGCTACGCCACTGTTCATAAAACTTTTTTGAAAATAATTGCATCCATTTTGATTAGGTTTTATAAGACTTTCCACTTCATTGTTTCTGAAGTTTGCAACAACCTTGTTGGAGTAGATGTGGTAATGGGAGTGTGGAGAGGGATTCGATCCCACGCCATCTCATTCCAGTTAAGACCACTACTAATCAAAAAGGCACTAATCCGATGAGTAAAAAAAAAAAGTAATGTTCCCCTTTCAGACCTTGTGGTCTATAGGGCAGATGATGAGAATCCGATGACATCTGGAAATGAAAAGGGGGGATAACACGCTATTAGCTAATGAAGAAGGGGGTTGGCTAAATAAAAAATTCCCCAAATCCAAATCCCCCAAAATGTCACTGTTGTTAGGTCTACAGACTTAAGGATCCCCTGCTCTACGAATCGTAGAATATCTGGAAAGAAGAATATTTTTAAGTGTAAAGGCCAGTAAAGGGACAAAATAAAGACAGCGAGTTTCTTCGACTTTGAATGGGAGAGCTAATCTCATCGCTAGTAACATATATTTGTAAGTCTAGATTTACTGTCAGATCAAAAGTCTGAGACTTTGATGTATGATAACTCGGTTGAAGTTAAAATCGTAGATAATTAGAACAAAAATTAAGTTAACTCTTTTTTAGAGCCCCTAAAAGGGGAAACGTCGCCATCAGTTTTGAGTAGTCTGTCTGTCTGTCTGTCCGTCACGTTTGGATCTAAAAAAAAACTAGAAAAAGAAAACTTAGTGGAAATCCAATTCTATGAAACTTCACAGTTTAGCTAGCTCTAACTTTCATATTAATGTCCCACGCCCGCACACAAATGTCGTCCGACGTCCTAGTACAAATGTCTCTCACCCTCATAAAAATGTCCTTCGTCCACACACAAATGAACCAAGCGCTTACATAAATGTCCGACTAAGTCGAACAAATGTCCGACGTCCTCGGACAAATGTATCGCGCCCTCACACAAATGTCGTACGCCCTTACACCAATGTCGTAAGCCCTCACACAAATGCGCCACCCCCAACATAACCTCTTTTTGCTTTTCTCGCGCGAGTTCAGTTGGACGAATGTCACAACTGTCAGCGATTTTAATCATTCGCCTTTTTTTTTCACTTTCGTTTAAAATATGTTATTATTATTATTATTATTATTATTTTGTAATTATCGAAAGTCTCAGTTTACGCGAGGTTGTGAATTTCATTTTATTTAGACATGATTTAGTCTAGCGGCCAATTTAAAAAAAAACGCTTTCTAGTCCAGCATTCTAGCCGCGGGCGACCAACAATTCTACACAGTCAATCAGAGAACAGACTGTGATGCTGCTTCGACATGATGTACTTTCTGATCTAAAATTAGTTCTAGTCATGTCACTTCTCGCCTGTCTCTTTACAGTTAGATTTACTTATTGCACAAATAATAGACGGAAAGATTTCTCTTATTGCAGCAGGTGGAGGACAGTGTCAATAGCATGGAGAGAATTATGGTTTACACTCTGAGTTTTCACATTTAATCCATTGTTGGTTTGGTTTTGGTTACTGTTCAAGAAGCTAAAAATAAGTTGGACATTCCGCGTACTTCATAATACTCAGAAAGACACAAAGATAAAGGCACATTCCTCGTTCCATATGCTAGGAAAAATTTGTACAAATGCTCCTTCTTCCCTAGTGTTATCAGAGCCAGGAAAACCAGTGACTTGTCAGAATTTAAGTCATAAGATAGACCTAGAAACACGCGTAGGATGTAACCATCGATCAGAACATGCTATAATTATAAACGTTGCCCTATACAAAAGCAATTTAAAAAATCAACAACTACAAACAAAAAAAAATAATTTATAATAAATAATATTTTCCTCTCTACACAGAAATGGTAAAAAAAAAAGACTACTATCAGCTAGCCACTGTGGGAACACATTATTCTTCATGTGGCAATATGACGTATTTAATGCGGTCTAGTCCAATGTCCTTTGTAGACCTTTTGTAGGTCTTTGATTTCTGTGCTGCCTCTAGGCAATCAGCAAACTCAGCTCGAGTCCAATCTTGAAGTCAAAATTCTAGTCTATATTTATATTTGAAATTGAGCCCCCCCCCCTCCTTTGGTTAGGTAGCCAAGTGTTGTCGTTTTATTTGCAACTCAACCACACATCCCAAAGGCCTCATAGCTCCGTTTTGAAACCAGCCCTGGATGGTACTTCCCACCCACTCTCTCTGAGGATACTGCCACGATAAAAGAATGGAGATCTCAGAGCCCGAGGCTTTTGAAATTTGAGAGCGATTCATGTCACTGCAATAGATAGACGTTCATGCCAGAGATTCGGTTTCTTTTTGTTTCAATAATAGCTTAGCGACTTTTTTTTTTTTTTTTTTTAGTTAAGATTAAATACAGAAGAATTTTTGTTTCATGATACTGGCTCCATCTTTTACTTTTGCCTATTTATCTAAAATAGAATTTAATCTATGGTGAATAATTATAAATGGCTAGCTTTAGGCTTTTCGAAGTATTGGTAATCTATAGACTTGAAAATGTTTGCGTTCATTTGTCCGCACTGTAACATTACATTTCAAATATCTTTCGCTTGTAGCGTAAACACATGTGTAGTCACTAGTTGGCAACAGTGAGCATTCAATATGGCCTCCTTGACATTGTTTACTTTGTTTATTTGTTTCAAAATTTCTCCCAATCTTCACATTTTTTTTTTCATTTTTCGTTTGGTTTCCAAGCATCGTTTTCACATTTGTGCTAATCGATATTTCTTCTTTTTCAATGTTACTGTACAGACCTGTGACGTGGCAAAGAGCTATTGGTTCTAAACTGTCCGCAGGTTGTACATTTGCAGGTCAGTGTTTAGGCCTTCTATAACGATGGTCTCGGTTTAAGTCACTAACAAGGATTTCCAAAACAAACAAATAAAATACTTAGTACCTGATGAACAGGCCACAGTCGGTTAAATGATTAGTTAGAAAATCTCGAGAGATGATATTTTTTTTACGAACTTCTCTTATAAAAATGTTGTGCTTTAAATGACCAAAATATTGTTATTACCCCCGATGTACACCGCCATCCAAGTTGGTGCTGTGTCTCCGTGTAATGTTAGAGATTAGACATAGACAAAATGTTGACAGATGGACAACAAAGTTCAGCCCAAGTCTAGGAACTTATGAAGAAGTTGCGCTAAACGCAGACTTTGTTATTATGAGTTTGTGATTTACTGGTAATAAACACTCTGTCGCAGTTCAGTTATCTTAGATATGTTACAATATGCTATTGGGAAACGAACGATTCGAAGAATTGCTCATACGTTCTATCTGTACGTAATGCCATTGTGCATGGTGGTCTCAATAGTCTATTCTCAGTCTGTTGAGCCCTTCTTCAGACTAGCAAACCGTTACACTGTCAATTCCTTTTACATTACCCTCACCTATTCTTTGGTTCGTTGGACCATTCAGGCACCACACAAGATCTGTTCACAGTCTCTCGCCATTCCTCAATGTTTTTGGCTTTTGATAGAACTTGCTTTAATTGCAGGCCCATCCATTCTTTTATGTCCATTCCTTTAGGCGCCCCGACCGCACTTCCCCGTGGTGGAGGCTGTCCAGGCCTGAGCAAGTACAGTGCAGGACAGGCCATTGTCCTGTTGTCTCATATTTCTCGCGGCTATGGCCAAATTTCGATTCAAGATGCCCCCGCAGCGGGGAAGAAGAGGAAACTGTGCCTCATATTCTGTTTGACTGCCCCAGACTTGCCGATCTCCGTCTCGACAGGTCTGGGAAACCAAAAATTCTCGACCTGTATGGCGCCATTTATGCACTACGCATGTTTCTGTCCGGGGCTTTTGCAAGAGAGGATTTGAGCCTCTCAAGCCCTCACTCAAATGGAGTTTGATGATGATGATGATGATTATTCTTTTATGTTGTCTTCCCATTGCTTTCTTTGTCTGCCTCTTCTTTTCCTGGTACTGTTCCCTGAAGGAAAGTCTTTGCGAGCCCTGAGGATCTTGTAATATAGCCATAGAATTTTAATTTCCGTTTTTTTTTTTTACAGTAGTTAGCAGGTCATCGTGGGGTCCAATCGATATACTAATCCTATCTCTAATCTCTTAGTTTGTAATGTGGTCTTTGTATGTGACACCTAAGAAATTTCTGCAGCATCTCAATTCCATCACTAGGATCCTCCTCTCTAGTTCTGCAGTTAGCGTCCAAAATTCGCAAGCATATAAGAATGGGGCCATGACCAAGGAACGCATCAATCAGATTTTGTAAACTTGTAAACCTAAGAAGAACATCTAGTCTCAATGATGGTCTCAGCATGAATATTGTTACAATTGAACCTAACTGACTTTTGAACGAGATCTTCGCTTAATTAAAAACCTAACTTAAACATAAATTTACCGATAAAAACAAAATAAGGAAAAATGACATTTAACAATGCTTTCTTGACTCGGACTATCAGCTCCTAATCAGTAACCAATTATTATTAGACTCCAACTGTCAATGTTTCTAATTAGAATGTGACAGAAGTTTTAATGTTTCTGAAATTTCGCAATCTGCTTTTTTGTGTCATTTGTCAATTTGACTTGTCAGGTTTCGCCGAGAAGAAATACTCAACAGTTTACCTTAATGTCTAAGAACAGACGAATGAGAAATCAGGAGAGGGAGAGACAGAGAGGGAGAGACAGAGAGGGAGAGACAGGAAGAGACAGAGAGGAAGAGACAGAGAGGGAGAGACAGAGAGGCAGAGACAGAGAGGGAGAGACAGAGAGGAAGAGACAGAGAGGAAGAGACAGAGAGGAAGAGACAGAGAGGAAGAGACAGAGAGGAAGAGACAGAGAGGAAGAGACAGAGAGGAAGAGACAGAGAGGGAGAGACAGAGAAGGAGAAAAATACAGAAAAGGAAAAATTTCACTCGTGTTTGAAGTCATTTGTCCAATACCTCTATTCAAGTCATATTTTCATGAAGGAACATAGATGGAATCTGGACACGGATCTCAAAAACGGCTCTAACGATTTTCCTAGAAATGTAACAGTTGCTATATATCACTGAGAAAAGAATGGCTAGCTCGTTGGCCACATGGAGGGAAACTCTAGTTTGACTGTTATAATTTTTCAAAGTAAAAGAAAAAAGAAATATATTTAAACGCGTCTAGAGAACTACGTCTGGGTCTAGATCCCATATCGGTTTTGAAAGGACTATCGCGTTATTGGAATGTCTATCGCTCTATGAGTTCTATAAAGGAGGTATTGTCTTTTTGAAAAAAAGATTTAAAAAAAAATGTTTTTCTTGTTTTAAATCTAGATCTAGATTATGGATTGGATGTGAACAGGTTTTTGAGAACTGAAAAGATTCATCACTCTTAGGAAACTTACATTGAGGGTTAGTTTTTTTTGGTTTCTATTAGAACTAAAGCATTTCGTTCAGAGGTCATTCTGATAGCCTGCTTATGCAATGTTGGAGATGTTCAAAAATGGTTAAAAAAAAAAAAACTATAAATAACTTGGCTTTATTTGGTGTATCCGGTGTACGGAACAACGGAAGTGTTGATAAGCTACGTATTTTTTTGAAAGGGGTCTTCTTTTGTCCACTTTGTAATACTGCACATTCACATGTTCTAACCTCTTCCGTTTGTTGTACAGAAGAATTGCAATATGGAGAACGCATGAGACGTTCACTCTACGAGCTAGAACTTCTTTAAAAACAAGTGAACACCTAACGTAGGAACTTTGATTCGAATATCAACTGCAACGCTTTAAGATAATGTTAATTTAGAGCTCAACTCTTTTTTTTTTTTTTGGCAACTCAATTTAGTGTCTTTGACATTGTTTAGCCATATTAAGTTTATCGTGAGCATCTCCAAGCAAGCATTGCGTATGTGTGTAGGTAAGTGTGTGTGTGTGACACTGTGTGTAGGTAAGTGTGTGTGTGTATGAGTATGAAAAACCTGTGCAGTTATGTTTTACGGGTTAAACATTACGTAATCGATAAAAAGTTGACAGTGATCTTAACCTCCCCATTTTCGGAGTTAAACTACAAATCATCAATTACTTTTGACTTGCAGCCACGCCTCAATCAGTTCTTCCTTGCAGCTATATGAATAGCCTCATTCACATCCTACTTGTAATTGCATTAACAGCATCCATGACATCTTACTTGCGGCTTTATTAGAAGCCTCAATTACATCGCAATCGAAGTTACATTAAGAGCCTCAATTACATCTTAGTAGTAGTTATAATAGCAGGCTCACTCGTGGTATCCTGGTGACACTGCCCATAACAAGTAGAAATCTAAACATTAGCTGGCTTTGATTTCAACCTTTTCCTGTCCAGTAGAAATTATACATAAGAGCGGAATAAAACTATAACCACAGACATTAAAATATATAACCTGGTCAACGAAACAATGTTTATGCGCTTATTTTAATATGTTATTGAAAGTAGTAGTGAAAAAAAAAACAACAACAACAACATGGATGCTAAAGATTCTTTGGATTTGCACCTAAACCAAAAGAAAATTTATGATCTTCAAAACCACATCTCAAAATGACTTTTATTGTTAGATCTATCTAGATTCACATCAAATCCTAAAGGGGATTGATCACAGTATGCTCTCAAGGGATCTTTTTTTATGTTAGTCATTTGTAACACTAGTATAGAACTCTGCTCTGAAGCAAAGTTTGTGATAACCAACACATTTTTTAACATCTATTCGCTATCTTCTTTGGCGTAATGCTGGGTCAAATGAGGCAGCGATTGCACGAAGGCATCTATATCCGGTTTCGTTCTGACGGCAATGTGTTCAATCTTCGACGTCTATTATCCTATTAAAAAACAAAGGAGATGGTCATAACCGAACTTCTCTATGCCGATGATTGCGTCCTGCTAGCTCACAATGAACATGACCTCCAGAACGCGGTCAACGAATTGGCATACGCTGCCGCCTCTTTCGGTCTATCTATAAACCTCGGGAAAACAGAAGTCATGTTCACGAAGTCACCCAATAAAACCTACTCAGCCCCAAGGATCACCGTAAACGGACAGCCCCTTAACGTGGTAGACCACTTCACATATCTAGGTAGTAGCCTCACTTTCAAGGGAAGTTGATAACCGTCTGCCCAGGACCAGTAGCGCTTTTGGACGCTTTCAGGCGAGAGTTTGGAAGAATAAATCTCTCCGCCTGCCTTCAAAAATCAATGTCTACCAGGCGGTGGTTCTCTCAACCCTATGTTAATTAATGTGGAACAAAAAATAATATTTTGGGGTTGGTTCATCTTTCCTGGCCGAACGGATGAAAACTGTCGAGTGTGAAAGTGTCCCTTTAGTTCTGTAGACCAATGAGTGTAAACCGCGACTGTGAAATTACGAAGGCTTCCATTTTAACGTCGCTGCTTGACTGAAAATTTCCCATTCACTTCTTCACATCTTCAGCTATTACTTTTTTTTTTTTGCCGTACTGCTAAAACCGTGCAATGTGTAAGCTTCCTTACTGTCGCAAAGACTCTGAGACGAGAAAATAAAACTACAAAATCTACTAGAAAAAGTACATCTCTAAAACCAACATTCTAGGTCAATGACCAGGTTCAACGCTTGGGGTAGACTAGGTCATTACTAGTTAGTTAACTAACTGTTTTTTTGTTTCCCTGGTGATGCTGAGAAGGTCAACACGTTTACAATTTCAAATCATTCTGTAGAAAATTATTGACTTAGCATTTCAGTCTGTCGTTTCCAGAATTAAAAATTTTAAAAACGTCTATAGTACAAAGTCAACGTAGAGCATTGGTAGGCCGGAGAAAGTGTTTTTAAAAGCAATTATTTATTTTAGAAGTTCACCAAATGGACAACAACAAAAAATATTTATAGACTCTTGTTACTTGACACGTTCAGCGTGACATTATGGTAATACAACAAATAGGTCAAGTTGGGGAGATGATTGTGGCAAAGTTAACGGTGTGACTTTACATGACATCTACCTGACTTTTTGTGTACCAAGTTGTGGATACCAATAGGTACACTTTTGGTCATGTCATGTATTAACAAATTTTGACCATTATTAATTAACCCAAATGAAATAACACCCACTGATCTAAATAAGTAGACCATTAACCGTATGCAATAACATACATGATTGTATATGTAATAATATTAATTGACCGTTTGTTAATATTATAATTGAGATCTATGTGAAATAAGTGGCGAACGGTCCTTGTACATTGAGGACAAGGCTTATCCCTTGAAGGAATTACATATTTACAAAGCACATATCAACTCACTCTGTCGGTCTGTATGTCTGTCTGTCAGTCTGGTACAATTTTTGTTTGCGTTATTTCTCCCACACCCAATCTCGGATCAAATAGAAATTTTGTTCATTTATTTCTTGTACCGGACAAAAAAAAATTTAAAAGAGATTAACATATTAGTTAATTAATTATTGGAAATAATTTTTTGTGTGTGTCGACAAAGGGAAATAAATACTACTTATTGATAAATGAGGCTGTATATGTAGTGATAATTGCCTTGTTGTGTTTTTGTGCACATTTCTCCCACTTCCCACTCTGGGATCAATTTAAATTTTGGTTAATTATTCACAGTCGAAAACAATATATGAATAATAAAAAAAATATTTTTGTTTGTCTTGAAAAACGAGCTTAATCCTTCAGTATTAAGATATAAGTCAGTAATTTTTGCGTTTCTTCACTTTAGATTAGCTTTGTTTTCAAAAAGGGAACAAAACCCGACATATTTAACCATATTTGTGAATAATGAAGGATTACTTTTCCTTGTTGGTTAAAAACAAAATAACTAATAACCAGAGATTAACTGAATAATTGTTTTTTTTAAATTGATTTCTATCTTGTCTATGACATTGAATAATTGATCAACGTTTCAACCTGATCCGGAAATGGGTGTGGTAAAAATAGCGTGTACAAAGTTTGTACCAGACAGACAGACTTGATTTGATATAAGCTTTGTAATAATACATACAAATAGATAGATCTAGACTTAGTATATATAAGGCCTGTACTTTAAATCATTTATTGAAAACCTGTATTAGAAAAACAAAACCCCAGCAAAACTCATCCTAATGAAAATTGTTTTTGTTCAAAAAGATTTTATCTACCATCTGAAGCAGTGTAGACAGCAGACGAGTTAACCACGACTACCGGACATAACAATAGATCAGGAGATACAATTGTGCGGGACTTTGTAACATGTAGGTGTCTCTTCTCATGTTTTGGCCTGTGTGTGTGTGGCATGACTTGACATCTGATCCTTGCTGACAATGAAACGTTGTCTTAAGTCTCTTTGAAGGTCGGATACATTTACCAACGATTGTGGGCATCTACAAAGGAATATAAGATTGGGCACGGTGACTCCTAGAAAAGTTTACACCTCTTCTTATATCCGTATGCTGCCAAGGATGTTGATATTTAAAAAAAAAGGTTTGAGTTTCATACTTCAATAAAGCATTAAAAAAAAAAGCAGATCCGGGGGCAACCGAGTTGAGACGTTTCCAAAAACCTATAAACACACCTCCGCCGTGACAGTCCAAAGTGTAAGTACTCTTGTTCTTCTTACTAGTCTTGTACTCATACACCTCGCAGTTACAGTCCATATTGTAAGTACTCTAGTTCTTCTTACTAGTCTTGTACTCATAGGCTACACCTCCGCCGTGACAGTCCAAATTGTAAGTACTCTAGTTCTTCTTACTAGTCTTGTACTCATAGGCTACACCTCCGCCGTGACAGTCCAAATTGTAAGTACTCTAGTTCTTCTTACTAGTCTTGTACTCATACACCCTCGCAGTTACAGTCCAAATTGTAAGTACTCTAGTTCTTCTTACTAGTCTTGTACTCACACACCTTCGCCGTTACAGCTACTCAGTAGTAGTGTGTATGTACAGTTAAGTCCCTTTCTGACCTTGCGGTCTATGGGACAGATGATGTTATGGCCATCTGTTTCTATGACCAAAGGCGTCATGTGGCCAGCACAACGACCAACCACTTTTACGTTCCCCAACTTAAAGTCAGGTACCCATTAGAGTTGGATGGACTCAGGAGCGCCCTAAAAATCCCTAAATTAAAAATCCCAGTCTTCACCGAGATTCTAACCCAGGACCCCAGGTTCGGAAGCCGAGCGCTTAACCACTCAGTCACCGTGCCCCAAGTGTGTTTATATGTGTATTTGTGTGTGTGTGTGTGTGCGTGCGGTAAACGATCCATAGTCCACTATGAAAAGTTCTGTTTTAATGGCATTGTCTTTTATTTTGAGCAGATTTTGGGATGCGAGGTCAAAGTTCTAAGAGCATTATTTCTTCATTAAAACATTTAATTAAAAAAAAAAAAGCTTTCTGTCCATTCATAACTGACCAGCCGTGACAGATTACGAGTGGAACGACTCGGAGCAGTGAGTTGATGTCCCATCTAGTGCAGTGTTTCTCAGGCTTTTACTAGTGACTTCCCCCGTCCTCAGACCCACAAAAAAAAAAACAAAAAAAAAAAAAACACAACAAGAAAAAAAAATACTTAAAAAAAAACAACAACCCAACAAAGCTTGTATTAAGCGTACTTTTTAAAAATTAGTTTGGATCAGTCATGTAATTAACTTTGTAATAGATCTAAACTAAAAATAAAAAAGCTTTAATAAAAATTTAAAAAAAAAGGTGGGGGAGGAACAACGTGAATTTGAACTCATGGCTCTAGCCTTCTCAGGCCAACACGGTAACCACTCTGCTAGTGGAGAGCCCATGAACATGGATGGTTGTATAGTCTCTATTTATCTATTGTTTCGATAGTCTCTATTTATCTATTGTTTCTATAGTCTCTATTTATCTATTGTTTCTATAGTCTCTATTTATCTATTGTTTCTATAGTCTCTATTTATCTATTGTTTCTATAGTCTCTATTTATCTATTGTTTCTATAGTCTCTATTTATCTATTGTTTCTATAGTCTCTATTTATCTATTGTTTCTATAGTCTCTATTTATCTATTGTTTCTACAGTCTCTATTTATCTATTGTTTCTACAGTCTCTATTTATCTATTGTTTCTATAGTCTCTATTTATCTATTGTTTCTATAGTCTCGACCTATTTTCATGTTTTGTTTTTTTACCCCCACGCATGGCTATCTTATCTTATATATTACAGACGTTACTTCAAAAAAGAAGATAATTACGTCTTATGTATTTAATGTGTCAATCTAGTCATGCATGTTTTAATCGATGACTTAAACTCTAAGTCGTTGGTGTTCCTGGCTGATTCCGGCAACCCATTCCATTCTCTAATTGCACTAGGGAAGAAGGAGCACTTGTACGAATCTGTTATAGCGTATGGTATCAGAAATCTTTGTGTCTTTCTGAGTATTTCATTAGGTTTTTTTTTTCTATTTGTAAATTCTGGTTCATTGTTTTTATGTAATATAGCTACTTTACTTTGTATTCCTCTTTCCTGAAGTCTCTCTAAGTTTAATGATGTTACCCTTATCAAATTGGATATATCTTACCACATTATTCACCACTTACACTAGTTTCCTTTGAGTTTTCTTGGCATGCCTACTCTCTGTGTCTGGTATGTGGTCAAACGAATTCACAGAGTGTATTTTACATTCTCATCTATAACACTTCCCTTGTGTTCGGTGTCTAATGAAATGTTTAAATATGAGCTTCAGATACGTGTTAAAGTAACGTAGAGTTACGTGTCACATATACGTGTTACAGATACGCGTTACAGCCACGTGTTACAGCTACGCGTTACAGCCACGCGTTACAGCCACGTGTTACAGCCACGCGTTACAGCCACGTGTTACAGCTACGCGTTACAGCTACGCGTTGCAGTTACGCGTTACATTGAAACAATCCAATAAAAAAACGACAAAGAAATACAAGTCTCCAATATAAATGTCTTTTAATGCCAACATGATTACAACATTGATACTCAGATCATCAAAAAAAAAACAAAACAAGATCATGGAATCTGTACATCAACATAGGGACTGAAGTAGGCAGACAAGTCTTTGAAGACAATCACATGGGAATCAACGAGAAGGATTTTACCAGAGTGAGAATGTAAGCACACACGCACACATACACACACACACCACACTCACACAAACATGTATAAACTCACACGTACACACACACACATATATATACATATATATATATATATATATAATCGCATTTACGCATATACACTCACACATACAAACACACACACATACAGAGTATAAATGAACATTCAGAAAAATACCAAAAAAAAATTATTATATATATATATATGGTCGGCTAGCTGGTTCCACTGGGTGACATGTTCTCAACATGAAATCTACTTCCTCCCAATCCCAGCCAAGGAGTAACACATTGCACTATTGCAAAGAATATCGGCATGTGATGCCAACTTTAGAGACAACGAAGTCGTACATGGCAGTAACAAACTATAAATAGCTAGCTTATTTGGTGTCTCCGGTGTACACAATGAAAGAAAGTGTTGATAAGCTAGGCCTTTTTTAAAAAGTCTAGGTGAACTTTTTAGCACTGCATAATGACATTTTCTAAGCGCTTCTGTTTGTAGCACAAACTAATTTCAAGGAAGCATTAGACTTTGACTCTAGGACTTTAGCAGTGTTTTAAAACTAATGGGCGACTATCTATCGGTAACAGAGGAGATTTGATACGATGATCAACTGTCGTGCATTGATATCATGTTAAAGTTAGGGCCGAATTCTTTTGTATCTAGTTGGCAACAGTGAGGGTCAATTTTAGCGTCAATGACATTGTTTCGTTTATCGTGCAAATCACCAATACAGTTTGTACATATATAAGAAGTATCTCGACTGGTCATCAGAAAATTTTGTTTTTATTCAAAACCAATTCTACTACCTCGCTTGTTGAGTCCGCTCATGACATGACAATAAGATACACTGTCAAGAAGGAAAGTGGCCTAAACTTTTTCTTTTCTTGCACGAAACCAAGAACATTGTTCATTACAATTTGTATCGTATTTTCCCTAATTTTGTATTCAGATAGAAAAACCCGTTAGACCCATAAATATATATATATATTTTAAAAAAATGTATCAAGTACAGACCTATGTATTTTTTTGTTACTTTGTTAAAATACCTAAAATCTAACTATATACACATATAAGTATTTAGTAAATATATATCGTATATGGTATTTATATATATATATAGGTATAGGTATATATATATATATATATATATATATATATATATATATATATATATATATATATATATTTATATTGCACTGTTGGAATGACATCTGCTTGAGTGACATGGCGTATTATCAGAGATGTATAGAGAGAGAGAGAGAGAGAGAAAGAGAGAGAGGTTTCGCCAAAAAAAACTATGAATGGTTGAAGGGGAATGGAAAAAAAATGGGGGGGGGGCAAACGTTGAGGGGCGTGAAATAGAGTGAGACAGACACTGCCATGGCAAGAGGGGGCACGGAGTGGAGGAGGACCAAAGGGAGTAGGTAGTGGGAGCCAAGGGTAAGTACAAGGGAGACAATGAGGCAGTTTGTTTTCTCCTTTCCACTTGGCTTCTCAACCATAAATTATATACAGAACTCAATTTCAGCATTATTTTCATTAATCAATATAATTTTAGCACTTTTGGCTTAGGACTACTCTGATTGTATCTACACGTGAATATTTTATTATTATTAAAGTATTATTAGCAGATCAAGCAGATGTAGATTTAGATAGATATAATCAATAAGCGTGGTCGTGAGGCCAAGTGCGCTTGAACTTGGCTTGGCTTGGCTAATGTACCACGCATAGTGTCTCCATATGAATACACCTGTGTATTATGCATAAGGCTACAAAAGTCGTGGCACTGTGTACCGTGTGGGTTACCTCAATCTACACCAGGGCTGTTTGATTCTTTTGATGCTGGCACTTCTAAACCATACAATATCTCAAATCAAATTCACCAACTGCTAGCCAGAGCCACTCCTGTTGAACCCACTAAAACACCCTCATTAAATAAACCCACTAAAACACACTCATTAAATAAACCCACTAAAACACCCTCATTAAATAAACCCACTAAAACACCCTCATTAAATAAACCCACTAAAACACCCTCATTAAATAAACCCACTAAAACACCCTCATTAAATAAACCCACTAAAGCAGCAATACCAAAGTACCTCAAAACCTAGTAATAAACTTTCAAAGTATCAAGAACAAATAATCTGACTTAGAAATCTTATTAGAAAATGAGAAGCCAACCAACATACCTGGATTAGTGGTAGATTATTATATTATCCCTTTACTATCTGACCATATATCATTAAAATAAATAGGCTATTAGAAGCAGTTACCAATCTAAAACCAAACTGAGAACTTATACCCTGAACACATTTAACTTTCAAAAATCATTACTATCAGAAAAAGACATAAATCAACCTGTTGATGAGCTCTGGAACTCTATTAAAAGCCATCTTAAAAACATTACAGAAAATTCAGTACCAACTAGATGTTCGTCAACTAAAATAAATAAATACTGGTTTAAACACAAATTAAAGAAACTTTTAAAGTAGAAAACCTTTTTAAAAATAAAAAAAATGCAAAGAAACTAAGTTAGAAAGAGTCCACAAAAAGTACCTAAATACTAAACACCTTACTCAAAAAGTTAGAAGCAGATCGCTGAGTGAATACATAAATAAAGCAATATCAGAATATAACAATAAAAAGGTATGGTCATACATGATATATAAGAATATGGAAACAACAGGAATATCCCCATTTAAAAGTGGTTAACTTAACACTTAATGATACTGAAATTAAAGCTAACATTCTGAATAAATATTTTGCATCAGCATTCTCAGCCCCAGGTGACAAAATCAAATTAATAAATTTAAACCAAGTATAAAACATAGGATATATAAATATACAAGAGAAAGGAATCCTAAAACTATTAGCTGGCATAAAACCAAGTAAAGCTTCTGGACCTGATTGTATTCCAGCTGGATTGCTCAAAGAACTAAGCCACGAACTAGCACCAGTGTTCAAAATACTTTTTTCAGACTTCGCTTAATCAATTACCAGTTCAATCAATTAAAGTCTGCGCTTGTTCTGAATATCACAATAGCTAGCATTCATTTGTTTTCAGTATGATTTCATGCTACTGAATGATATCAGGTTTAGTGGTATTTACAAAAAGCTTTTTATGAGAGAAAAAAAAACGGACGAAATTTTGATATTAATTGAAAGACATAAACGTTAAAAAAATCTAATCCTGTATACAGTGTTTATAATACCAGAACACATAATATGTAGCAACATCATAAATCACATAGATTAACATAATGTCCTCACTCCATACCAACATGGCTTCAGGAAGTATACGTCAGGTGAAACTCAACTAATAGGATTAATTGATGATTTTTTTCCCAAGGGATTAAATAATAGTGAGCCAATAGATGCAATTTTATTAGACTTTTCTTAGACATTTGACAACGCTCACGACCATAGCCTGTTTAAAAAACTAAAATACTTTGGCATTAATAGTTCGTTACATCAATAGACTCATGATTTCCTAAAATGGAGAGAATAAACTGTGATAATAAATGGCTCTAAATCAACACCAATAACAGTAAACTCAGGTGTACCTCAATGAACAGTCTTAAGTCCACTACTGTTTCTAATTTACATAAATGACCTACCCAATTGCATTAGTTCAGGAACAAAAGTCAGATTATTTGCCGACCATTGCATAATATATAGAACAATAAAAACAACACAAGATACAGAAATTTTACAAAGAGAATTAGAAGAGTTACATAAATAGAAATCAAATTGGAGCATGTCTTTTCACCCAGAAAATTGCCAGTTATTAAGAGTTTAAAAAACTAAAACAAATAAAAACTACTTATTTTATTCATGGTAAACCAGTTGCACAGACTAAAAACTAAAAATATCTTGTCGAAATGAAAAGCTATCATGAACTCTCCATATTGATGAAATTGAAAAAAAAAAAAGCAAAACATTAGAGTTTATTGAATTAAAATTTAACAAATCAAATCAAATAGAAGCATAAAAATAAAATGCTATTTATCCTTAGGCCAATAATAGAATATGCATCCTCTGTTTGGGACCCCTCAACTCAAGAAAACATTAAGAAACTGGAACAGACACAGGAACAGATACAAAATAGAGCAGTGAGATTCATAACAAACGAATATTCACATTTGATTAGAATAACACCATGAGTTTCGAGACACTACAGGAAAAAGAATTAAAAGTAAAGTAGCAGTAATACATAAAGCACGAAACCAGAATTTACAGATAGAAAAACAAAACCTAATAAAATACTCAGAAAGACTCAAAGATAGAGGCACATTTCTTAATTCATATGCTAGAACGAACTCGTACAAGTGCTCCTTTTCCCCTAGTGCCATTAGAGAATGGAATGGGTTGCCTGAATCAGCCAAGAAAACCAATAGCTAAGAGTTTAAGTCATTGATTAACATGCACGACTAGATCGACACCACATGAAATGCGTAGGTAATTATCTTCTTTTTTGAAGTAACGTCTGTAATTTATAGGATAAGATAGGTATATATAGGATAAGATAGGTATATTTATATGTATAATTGAGATTGAATTTTAAGAATAAATTTTATGTAAACAAAAGGTGACACATAATTTACTAATCAATGAAACAATTGAAAGAACACGGGAGCCTCAAACGACAATACCACATTGACTGGGTTTAGCAGACGGCTCATGTGGCCAGATTTCTCCAGCAACTTCGAGAGAAATCATATAAAATCACTTTTACGCATTAAAGTTGAGAAAAAAATCACAACCATAGGGGTTCTCAGGCTTGTGTTGATTTCCATTTGTTAAATTAAAGTGAAAAAAAACAACAACACCAACAAAAACTCATAAATAGTCTTAAATATTAATGAATTGAACAAGGGTAAAAAAATATTCACAAATATAAAAATAATAATTAAAAAATAACATAATACTCGTCTTGTAATGTCATGGAGTCATATATAACAACAATACGTCATCACAATGGCATGACATATCACTTGTTTTGTTTGTTTAAATAAATAAGTACAGCCAATAACAGAATTTATTTGAATAGCACAGAATTCGCAACATCTGTCCCGGACAAACACAGTTATATCCACACGCAAGAACATGTCATACACGCTCTCAGACACACACACACACAGTGACACACACACATATATCAAGGTTCTCTCGGAAACAGGTACATCCAACAAAAAGTAGGTAATATATATATATATATACATACGAATGATCTATTACACTGTAGGATATCTCTTGTAGTCCAGTCTGTCACTCCTCTTCATAGGCCTGAATAATGATCAACGAGCTATTGGTCTCCACTGCCCACAGGTTGCGACGTCGTAGGTCAGTGTTGAGGCCTATATTAATGACTGGTCTTGCCTTTATTTATGTATTTCTCTATGAAGGACACACATTGTGTATGTGTGTGTGTGTGTGTGGGGGGGGTCATATGAAAGGTTTAACCAGCCTTGCTCTGGAGATGTAGTTTTCTTGTTGTTTTTTTTTGTATCTCCGCCAATATGAGAAAGGGAAGCCACCACCCCAATCCAAGTGTATACAAATGATTTGTTCAATTAAAGCAAGGTCCTTAATGATGACCACGGTATAGAACACTATCACAATGGGGTGCTTTATATAATTGTTTGAACTTGAAACAATAACAAATCATGACTTATTAATTTTTCTTGATAAACAATGTGGATTCAGTCTGTAGTTCAAAATGCATAGGTCTTTAACATAAAGTCTAATAAAGCTTTACAATAGCTATGCAACTTTAAATATGCAAATATGTACTATTCCTACTCTATGCACGTTATACATTTCTTTCCAATTAAGTTTTATAAAAATTATTTTCTTGGAGTTCTCCGAGTTAAAAAAAAATTAATAAAATAAACATCTTTATATTTCTTTCTTTTGACAAATGACAATAACTTTTTTTTTACTGTTAAACGTAATTTGTTTATCATAATGACGGCTAATATTCACATAGATATTAATGAGTCCTTCTTACAGTTGTTACAGGGCCGGATGGAAGTATGTGGAGGCCTAGGGGCCGGATTTTTGTGGAGGCTGCAACCATTTTTCGATAGATTAAATAAAAGATCCATTTAAAAACGAAAATAGCATGCTATATTTTTATATTTTAGAAGAAATGGTTTCTTTGTTATGTAATCTAAATTTAATTTTAGAAAATATTTAATATGCAGATTTTAGTTTTAAAACGTGTCTATTTTTGAGTTTGTGGAGGGTTAAGGCTCTTGGTTGAGGCATTGTCGTAAATGCGGGGCTGTATTGACTGATTCTGAACATGCTTCAAGCTTACACTTCTTCATTACGACATGTTTTGACAGCCGTAAAAAAATGCGAACAAAAAAATATGTTAAAAAAAAATAATTTCAAAGTTTGTGGCCAGTCAAAATTCGAATATATTTTTATCTCTTTCGCGGAGGCCCCTTTCTTATGGATAGCCCGGGGCTGTAGCTATGCCTGTCCTCCCTTAAATCCGGCCCTGAGTTGATAAAAAAAAAAAACCAGAACCCCTCAATATATATACCATGCATGACATTTTAACTAATCCACAATTGCGTTTAAAAACGAACAGATGGTACTAACTTTAAATGCTTTCTGTTGTGTTGGCAGTATGGCTTATATCACGGTCAGCAGTCTGTAGATACGCGTTCTGTTGGAGAGAACTCAGAACTCCCATTTAGAATCAAATTAGCCAATCTATGTTTTTATAAAATAGCCATAAAACAAATAGATTTAAATTACAATTTTGAAAAAAAAATCTGATCTGAAGCCTTATATCAGATTACAAATGTCTAACACAGTATCAGCTTGGAGTAGAGCCATTCACCCGTTTTCTTTAATCATTGTGTGTATTCTAATAATAATCGGGAAAGTTCCATTCCCAGCACTGAGCGCCTTTCAGATCAGGGCCACCACACGCTTCGCGAAGGATCGCCTTTTATGTAGACGCTGTTACCATTGAGATCAGTAAACGTAAGTCTGTTTGTAAATGTTTTTGTGTTTGTGTGTGACGGCTCAATAACACATACAACCCGTAACCAGCATGTCCGGGATATGCCAGATCTCGTTGTGCTTCTCCAAGATCAGATCCAAAGGCTCGTAGCCTGTTGGCGCGCACACGGGCGCCGGAACGACATTCGGTATTTTGCTGTGCAGAAGGTACTTGATGGACGAGAAGTCACTCTTGGGTTTGTACCTGTAAGGGCAGCTACCCTTGCAGTAGAAGAACTCCACGGTCTGTGGGTGTATTCCAAGGTTGTCCCAACCAATGTCTTTGATATTGATGATAATGCTGTGCCTGCAGCATTTGTTCTGCTCGCAAGGCTGAGACTCCACCTGCCGCTTGTCTCTGCGGATGTTCAAGTCCCTGGTCATGGTGGTGATCTCGATCACCGCCTTCGACACCTGCACTTTCGGAGTCGCCGCCTTCCCCCCGCGC
Organism: Biomphalaria glabrata; assembly: GCF_947242115.1. Lineage (NCBI taxonomy): Eukaryota > Metazoa > Mollusca > Gastropoda > Planorbidae > Biomphalaria > Biomphalaria glabrata. Next base: position 14,269,065 of record NC_074715.1, read on the forward strand.
TTCTTCCCCGAGGAGCCTGATCTTTTAACACCGGCAGCGTTATAGTTCCTGACGACCTCTTCAATGGTCAATGAAAGCTGCAACGTGTTATCCTCGAGGTCGAAGATGTGAGAGAGCTTCTGGTAGTCAAGGGGGATCTCTACCGACTTGTAGTTCTGACCCACCAGAATGTCCGCGCTGCCCAGCGGGATGACCTCACCGTGATGCGCGCGCTCCGGAGGCGATGTCCGTAAAAGGTAAACGCCCACATTGAATGTCTTTGCCGCCTTTTTCGCCTGACGTTGCAGCTGATTCTTGTGGAATCGAATGCGCATGCGCAGCAAGGCCGACTTCATGACTAGCTCAAGATAGACATCATCCGGTTGTTTGACAGTTCTATGGAAGATGAATGACTTCAGGAAAGTTGTCATGGGTAAAGATTTCAAAAACATTTTGTTAATATCTTTCTTTTTTTGACCTGTGAACAGAAAAAAATAAAAATGTTTGAGAAAATGGCTTTTTATTTATTGAATTTCTACATGTATTGGATGGGGGGGGGGGGGGTACTCATACTGAATTTAACCACTGTTAACCAGGGTGTCATGTGGCCAGCACAACGACCAATCGCCTTTACTTTTACCCAACTTATGTCAGGTTCCCATTAGAGCTGAGTGGACTCAGATGCGCCCAAAGATCCCAGTCTTCACCAGGATTCGAACCCAGGACCCTCGGTTCGAAAGCCAAGCGCTTTACTGCTCAGCACCTCCAAATCTGCTCTTCACCTCATTATTTTTAAGATCCGAATTACGTTCTATAATCAATAAACTATAATGAAAGAGATAAGAAGGGAAAAAGCGATATAGGTAAATGTAGTGACGATATAATGAAAAAAACAACAGAAAAAGAACAGATGAAGATTGAAAAAGATTTTTGAAATAAATTAACAAAATAACCCATGTCAGGGTCGCTATATTTCAAATCCTATCTCCCAGCTAAGAAATCGAATTGATGTTACAGGCCAGGCAGATATTAAGTGTACAAGTTTTGGGATTGGGCAGATATTAAATGCACACGTTTGGGGATTGGGCAGATATTAAATGCACAAGTTTGGGGATTGGGCAGATATTAAATGCACAAGTTTGGGGATTGGGCAGATATTAAATGCACAAGTTTGGGGATTGGGCAGATATTAAATGCACAAGTTTGGGGATTGGGCAGATATTAAATGCACAAGTTTGGGGATTGGGCAGATATTAAATGCACAAGTTTGGGGATTGGGCAGATATTAAATGCACAAGTTTGGGGATTGGGCAGATATTAAATGCACAAGTTTGGGGATTGGGCAGATATTAAATGCACAAGTTTGGGGATTGGGCAGATATTAAATACACAAGTTTGGGGATTGGGCAGATATTAAATGCACAAGTTTGGGGATTGGGCAGATATTAAATGTACAAGTTTGGGGATTGGGCAGATATTAAATGCACAAGTTTGGGGATTGGGCAGATATTAAATGCACAAGTTTGGGGATTGGGCAGATATTAAATGCACAAGTTTGGGGATTGGGCAGATATTAAATGCACAAGTTTGGGGATTGGGCAGATATTAAAGTTACAAACCGGGCAGGTGTTACTGCTACAAGTCAGGCATGGCACTCAGATTTAAAGCTACAAGCCGAGCAGATAATAAGGCTACACGTTATGTAAACAATTACGTTACAATGTTATGCAGCTACATGTTGACTAGATCCACGATAAAAGCCATCTATTTAAAAATCACCTTTCCATACCCCATTTTTTTAGTTTTGAAAATCTCGGCAAGATCTCGCCCTGGCTTCACACGTCACAGCTACTCCGCAAAACAAATAATGCACTGGCTAATTATAGCTGTAATTAACGGAGAAGTCATCGGTCACGAGCCATTAGGTTCACGTGACAAGTCAGATCTGGTGAAATCCATCGAGGCTTTAAAAAATCCGGGGCAATGACTTGGAATTAGAAAAGCAAGACGAGGAAAATAATTCGCGCCAAGACCAATCGTTTATAGAGATGCCTGAACACTGACCTGTGACGTGGCAACGAGCTATTGGTCTAAGCTGCCCACAGGTTTTATAATGCAGTGAAAACTGAACGGATGAATGCAAACGTAGGTATACGTAATGTGTTGTAATTGTACATGTAAACAGACTTTGGGCTACAGGAATTCTCCATTTGTAGAAATCGCAAAGGTTTTATGTGGCCAAAGGTTTTAAGCTTTCGTGTTTTCACAATAGTAAGCAGGTCGTCATGAGCTCCGATCGCTACAGTAACCCTGTCTCTGATTTCTTGGTTTGTGATGCGGTCTTTGAATGTGATGCCTAGGATCCTTCTGTAGCATCTCAATTCCATTGCTAGGATCCTCCTCTCAAGCTCTGCATTCAACGTCCACGACTCACAAGCATATAAAAATGTGGCCATGACCAGAGAGCGCATCAGTCTGATTTTGGTGCCGAGGGCTAAGCCCTTATCTTTCCATATTATTTTAAGTTTTGAAAGGGCTGCTGTGGACTGTGCTATTCGGGCCAATAATTCGGGTTTTGTTCCCTCATCTGAGACAATAGCTCCGAGGTATTTGAAGCTGTTAACTCTAGTTAGCTTTTCACCTCCAATACTGATGCCTCTTTTAAAGCCCTGATGGCTATTGGTCATAATTTGAGTTTTTTCGGCATTTATTTGCATGCCATATGCTGCGGAAGTCTTGTCAATGCGCATCACCAGGTCAGCTAGTTCTTCTTCTGTCCCTGCTAGGCCGTCTATGTCATCTGCGAAGCGAAAGCTTAAAACCTTTGGCCACATTACGAGATCTACGGGGCTCGCAAAGACCTTTCTTCAGGGAACAGTGCCAGGAAAAGAAGAAGAGGCAGACAGAAAAGCGATGGGAGGACAACATTAAAGAATGGACAGGCCTGCCATTGAGAGAGGTTCTGAACAAGGCAAAAAAAAGGGAGGAATGGAGAAAGACGGTCGACAAATCTTGCCTGGTGCCCCAACGGTCCAACAGACTAAGGGATAGGTAAAGGTAAAGGTAAAAAGAAATCGCAATCTTAATTAATTTATTACATAATTTTGATACTGGGACCAGAACACTCATTTAGAAGACAAACACTAGACCTAAAGGATGTTCATAATTTATTGAATCAAATTTTATAAACAATGCGGCAAGGTGGTAACAAAATATAATGAAACACAGAAACGCACGATAAGATATTTGATTTCCACATCGCTGTACAGAGTTTGTAATGTCTTGGCAGAGTCCTAAACACAGAACGACGTAGTGCGCACGGATCTAGGGTCACGCTTTTTTCCTCTATGTCTCATACAGCCGTGATACAGGATTCTGTACTCGTCAAAGTACCGAGAGAAGTGTAAACAGGAAGTTTACAAAATGGCTTTGTGAATATTCAAGTTTTTTTGAAACAGAAGATTGGAGAATGAAAGGGAGTTAATTGGAAATAAAAGGTGTATATATAAGTCTATGGTTTGTACTTTATTTCCAGTTCGAGATGCTTAGATTTGAAAACCTAGTAAAGGGGAGACTAACAAATATGGAGTTCATTATGTTAATAAGCTTCAAGCTTCATGATAAATACTTTTGGGGATCTATGGGTGTAATCTTGTTTTAGTGTGTGTTAATAGTTTGTGTTCAATCTTTTCGTGATATCTTCTTGGTGAATGAAATTGTTTAATGTTTTATATCTTCGCAGTAGTAATCTCTGACATAACGCTGGACATTTAGGTCACCTGATTTGAAACACAGATATAAGCACACCGTCAACATATAATTTCATCGTTACTGGTACCATTATAACCTATGAATAACTCATTATCCATAGTTTCCTACAAGGCTAGATGGCTGAGTAGTGCAGTGCTCGGCTTCCGAACCGAGGTGTCCCGTGTTCGAATCCTTTTTAAGACTTTAAAAAAAAATAATTTCGGGATCGTTAGGGCGCCCCTGAGACCACCGAGCTCCAATGGGTACGTGACGCTACGATAGGAAAGGTAAAGGCGTATGGTCTTTGTGCAGGCCACATGACACCCTCGTTAACCGTGGGCCACAGAAACAGATGACCTTTACATCGTCTGCCCAATATCTCGCAAGGTTCGAAACGGGAACTTTACTTTTAGGCCTACTATCCATAGTTTCCACTGCCCTGAATATGATTCGCGTGTCCTATTTTGCCCACTCCAGCATTATAAATGACTCATAAAGAAAAAATGATACTCTTATTTATAGATATATGTTCTCTGTGAAGATAAACGCAACACCTTTTAATAGACTTGTACTTCTCTTCATGACTGTAACAGGAGAACAGCTTTCTGAATCAACTAGACATATCAGACACTTGCCTGGAGCTGAGAGATCCATCTCCTATTATGACGTGCGCAACGGATGAATTTGTGCGTCTAACATAGATAGATAGACACAAGAGTTCCATCTAAGCCGGCTTTAAGATGTGTCTAAGTTCCCGTGCCTCGAGAAGCCCTCGCGCTGAACGAAATGTGTTTAAAACTGATGGCACAATACAAGACAGCCAGCGAAGAAGGCGTGGCCTCTTACATATTGTTTACAGCGGAAGTGACCAAAGACTATTACTATTACACATGACGTCACTATTCGACGAGATGGGTCGGGAATTTCCAAATACTATTAATAGACGTCTAGAACCGGCTTCTGTTTTTGAGCAGCTTTCGGAAGCATCAACGTTGCTAGGATATAAAAAGGGAGACAAGATGAATTGGAGAAGTCAATGTATAAAAATCCTTCTGTTTTTGTTTTCCAATAAATGCAATTGTATTATGCTTCAATGTATCTCTCATGTGTGACATACCAACCTCCTTAAATGTAACAGCTCACTATATTTCACCTCCGTCAACTATGGCCCAAAGCGATTGCGAATTCTGGGAGTTCAATTTTTTTCTTCCCCCCAAAAAAATCTCCCTGCAACGCGCCTCTTTTTTTTTTTTTTTTTCGATATTTACGGTATAAAAAAAAAATTCAGGTTTTCAAGCAAACTTCCATCATTTTATTGCACTTTTCAGCAATGTAGAATCACATTTCTAAACTCTTTCTCTTACAGCTCAAGGACATTTGTATTATTTAGTTGGCAGCATTGACCTTTCAATATGACGTTGTTGTTTTTCTTTTTCTCTATTTATGTGAAAATCTCTTCAGATCTTCTTCTTTTCATTTTAATAACATTTCAATGTTTCTTTTGGTTCCATTATATCACCACCGCATTTCTTAAGATAGTTTTATCTTCTTTTTCTCTCTTTCTGAATTTGATTGTAAAATGTTTCGGATGTTCCCGTCAGAGTTGAAGAAAATCTACTTCCTAGTCCAAACCTCCTGCAGGACGACGAGGGATGGCAGCGGGCAGGGTTTGAACCCGGGACCATCGAGACAACCGAACGACAGTCCAGTGCGCATACCGCACGACCAGGCTTGAAGAACGTAAACAGGATCTTTTAAATATCAATCTGAAAGTAACCAAAGAGCAGATAACTGTGATCAACTTTAACCCTTAAAGTGCTAAGCTGTTTTACAATGAGTGCATACACTGTGGAATTATGATTCTGATGATTAGATTGAGGCTAAACTACCACACGCGTCTTTAAGGGTTAAGTGTGAAAATCCTGAATGAGAAAACGTGCACACTTCCTCCATTCGATCTGATGGAAATGGCACTTGAAAACAAAAAGTTGTTTAATGGCTCAGTAAACAGAAATATTGATCTCATTGAAGTACAGGCTAATAGATGCTTGTTACTCACCCAGAACTAAAACAGACCAATGGTTATACAGACAAATAGAGACAGAGATTATAATTGACGCGAGGTTCTCATTCTGTTTTTGAACGGCACTAGCCAGGAAGAATGTCGTTGGTCGGGACAGTGAGGGGGAACGATATGTTTAGAACCGCTCGTATTAGGTAAGATGCTGAGGGTCACAAGGGGCAATGAACTCGCACTGGAAAAGTTCTGACTCGATAGGTCAATCATTCGCATTGGGTTTTATATAGGAACACCCTAATCCCCCCTCCACCCCATCCTCTTTTCTTTACTTTTTTTTTGTTTCCATCACCAAAGAGAGGCAACCCGTGCTCTTGAATGTTACATGTAAAACAAGGGAAACAACCCAATAAATGGACGCAAAACCACCGCACTAGGTGATGAGAATAAAAAGCAAGGGAAAGAACGAGAGTGTGCGAGGGACGTTCAGGTGTGGGAGGATAAAAGGAGGGAGGTAATACAAAGGTATACGTGGTCCCCAACCTCAAACCTCATGCAGCAACCTTTAGGTAACAACTCCCACCTCCCCCCCCCTCCCCTTTCTTTGCTTTTAATACTAAATATAGGTGAGCTGAGGTCAATAGAAAGGTTAAAAAAAAAAAGGTGCCAATGGGATTGTGAGGGGGGGGGGCAGGGTTAAAGATGTTGGCTCAAGCTAAAGGCGACATTCAGGAATCCACCCACACCACAGAGTACCTGCGACCTTCACCTTAATATGTAGGTTATATTTTTCTTTTTTAGCTTTCAAGTCTTCATGGCTTAAAATAGAGCGTAAACTATACACACGATGAAGAGAGCTCTGTTTTTTTTTTCTGAAACTTCGCTTCGGCATATCCAGGCCCCATTTCTTGGAGTCTATTACAAGCATTCAAAATGTTAATTACAACCGAAATCTAGTCATAAAAAAATGTGTGTCTCTATGTGTGTGTGCAGGGGCGTAGCTCGGAATTCGCCATCATATGGGCGCCCGGGGGGGGGGGCTTGACCTTTTTTTGGGAGGGGGGCTGCATTTTGCGTAATATTTACTATTTAATGTAAAAACCCGATCATTTGGGGACCTCCCTCAAGTGGGGGTCCTGGGGGATATTCTAATTCTCCCCCTCCCAGCCTAGCTACGCCACTGTGTGTGTGTGTGTATGTGTGTGTGTGTTAAAAAAGATGAAGAGAAGTCATTTTTTTATCAGTGATGCTCACACTATGTCTTGCCAGACGCGGTGTTATGCGACACCCACGATGCACAACGAAGCCTCAGAGACTCTGTGGTCTGTTGGATATTTGGAGGTGATGAGGAACAAGATACGCCCACCCCCTCCCACCACCCGCAGGCCGAAGAAAAAAGGTTGACCACCACTGGTCTATATCGTCTGTTCAGCAAATGTAAAAACTGTTTCGATTAGTTACGAATGTCACGATGACATGGCATCCATACTGACTAGCGCTTTGGCAGCAACAGCAGCGACAACAAAAACAACTTGAATAACAGCAATAACAACAAAAAACTCAACCGCAATAAGAACAACAGTAATAACAACACAAAAAACAACAACAGCAATGACAATAACAGCAAAAAACCAACAATCTTTACAGCAATAACAACCACAAGAGCAATAAAAACTGCAACAGCATTAACGACTACAACAGCATTAACAACTACAACAGCAATAACAACTGCAACAGCAATAACAACCACAACAACAATAACAACCACAACAGCAATAACAACCACAACAACAATAACAACTGCAAGAGCAATAACAACCACAACAGCAATAACAACTGCAACAACAATAACAACTACAACAACAATAACAACCACAACAACAATAACAACCACAACAGCAATAACAACCACAAACACAATAACAACCACAACAGCAATAACAACCACAACAGCAATAACAACTGCAACAACAATAACGACCACAACAGTAATAACAACTACAACAGCAATAACAACTACAACAGTACTAACAATAATATTAGTAATAACATTAATAACAACAATAACAACAACGAAAGCAATAGCAATAAAAACAACAACAAAAATACCATAGCTACAGCAAGAACAACAACAGCAGAAACAGTAATAACAGCTACAACAACATAGCTGACACATCGCTAATGTCTGTAACACAGAAATGTTAATCTCTAGGAAGTTTATTTGATTGACTTAAACTCTTCGACGAAAAGCTAATTGCCTATGTTCGTGCAAGCCACCACTTGCACATCGTGACCTAGTCTCACTTAAATGAACTGATAATAGTCTTTCCTTTCATCTGCGCAACTCTCACGAGATCGCGTTGAACCGACGCTCGTACCTAAATAAAAAGTTACAATTTGTACAGCTTCAGGTGTTTTTTTAAAAAAGTAACTGTTAAATCAAATAATTACCTGAGAGTTAGCTCCACTTGTCTGAACTCTTTTTATTTCTAAGTCACATTCAGCATACAAGATTTTTTATCTTTTTTTTTTTTTTTTTCAAATGATGTGCCAAATTTAAGAGTTTAGCTTCAATGTCATTCATAATTTGGTAAACAATTGTTTGTTAAAGTTACACATTATTGTAGCTATTTCATGCCTTACGAAATGTTTGTATGGTGTGCAATAGCTTTTGAATTCCACAAGCTAATGGGGAAAAAAGGAATCGGTTCTAAAAAAGGTTTATAATTGCTAGCATAAAACTGTGAATGAATTAGAATGTAAAATAAATGTTTTTTTTTGTTTTTTAAAAAGATCTTGTAACTGTGATACACTTGATTTTAGCTTGGTATTTCTAGTGGTCCTATCTTATCTTATCGTATCTTATTAATTTCACATCTTCCTTCAAAAGAGAAGATAATCAAGTTCCAAACGTAAACTCTGCTTAATTATTTGGTTTTCCTGGCTGATTCAGGCAACCCGCTCCACCCTCTAATGGCACTAGGGAAAAAAGTAGCACTTACTTGAATTTGTCCTAGCATGCGGAATATGAAGTGTGCCTTCATCTTTGAGTCTTTTTGTGTGTTTTATTTGGTTGTGTGTTATTGTTGGTAAGATAAGGTTCAATGGTTTAGGTATCATTAAATAAAATATTATATAATATATAATTATAACTTTCTTTCCATCTAACGATGATTCTATTCGGCAGGAAGTGTCGCCGCCATGATGCAATAACTTGAACTTCATTCTCTTAATTAAAATGTTTCAGAAACAATAAGCAATAGGTCATCATTTATAAGTACTCTTGTGGGAGATACGCCCCCCCCCAGTCCACAACGCTTTCCCGCTTCAGCTTGTAGTCCACACCCTCCAACTTATTCACCGATACCTAAAACAAAGGTTGTTGATGATGATGCAACCCTTCCGTTTTGTTGACATTCTTGGCTACCGGAGTGGTTCAGATCAGTACAAACGATTACATCACCATCAGCCTGCTAGGTCTATACTTGGTATCGACTACCTACTTCTTGCTATGTGTCCTAGACTGTGGTACTTGCTACAAGACTGTGGACTGCGTTACACGCCACCAAGGAAATCGACAAACTGAGCTGCGTTTTGTGGGCGTTCATTGACTTTTAAAGCGTTGATTTTAAACGATAGAGAGACATTGAATGGGGGGGGGGGATAACTGTGGAACAAGAGGCCACATGATGGACAAAGTAACTTATCAAGATGTGGAAACAGTGAAGGCCAAATAAATGACAGAGCAATGCTTTAGAGCAGTGTTTCCCAAACTGTGTTCCGTGGAACCCTAGTGTTCCTCGCCGCGAGGCCTGAATAGGTGTTCCACGAACTTCTGGAGTAATTAACTAGTAGGCCACCTTGTGAATAAACCTCTGAAAAAATAGCAAAGTTTTCCGCTAAATGCTCAGAATGTGCGAAATGTTCCGTTAAGAAAAAAGTTTGGGAACCATTGACATAGAATAATGCTAAAATGTGGACAAGGTTGTTAAGAAGAAAACATTGAAGTATGCCAAAAGGTGCCAAAAAGACTGACGAATGTGTGGATCTAGGCCAGCTACTGATATTTTCTACACAAATAAAAATTAAAAAAAAAAAAGCTTATATTGAGTGAAAGTTTCGCAACTATTTTGAATCAATCATGTAATAATTAAAAAAAAATAATCTTATTCAATGTTTTTGTTTAGTGCAACTTTCATGCTTATAACATGCTATGGTCCAATCACTTTTGTGGACCAAATTTGGGGGGTTGGGTTGGGGGTGCTGCCTTTTCAAAAAGCAATTTAAAAAAAAAACAACGTTGCTCGAATCTGAGTTTGGGCTCTAGGTTTCGATCCTCCATGATGGAAGGCCGGCGAGTTAGCCTCTGAGCTATTCAAGTACTTATAAAAATAGAAGTTTTTTTTATAGATTTCTATTGCTAGTTTCAAGTATTTAACGAATGACCTTCTTTCTCTACACAAAGCTTGCCTCCTCTTATCTCCCCTTAGCTTAGTACATTTTCAATATAAAACAAAATTTACTTATTACGACTAATTGGCTAATTCATTGGTAATTATTTTTGAACTCAAATTGTGCAAAGTTTCAACTTGATCCTAGAATGGGAAGCGGGAGAAATGACATGTACAAGATTCCTCCCAGACAGAGCTGATATAAGATTTGTAATAAAAAGAAATTCGCTTTAGCTTCACTTTTTAACAACTTCTGCCACACACCTCGCACAGATCGTTGCAGACGACAGGACAGAGGATGTGTTTTCCGTGTGCAACATTTGGTCGAGAACTAAGAATACATGTCGCAATCTCAAGATCTTTCTTCCATTTTTATGTGAGCGTAAACTTTGGGGAAGACCCAAGTCGTAAAGTTGATCACGTTAATGTTAAATACAGAGTTGTTTCTCTTTGTTTTTTTGGGGGGGTTCTCCCGCGTTTCTAGTATCACCGATGTAGAAAGAACAAAAGTCAAAAGTTTCCAAATAAGACAGGAAGTTAAACGATCAGACGATGTCTACACCTTAGCTAAGCGCTTCTCTCTGTCCGAATAATAAGTTACTGTCGTTCGGAATGCAGGACATCTCTTAGCCGCCAGGAACAGGGCCTAGAATTCGTCGGGAACAGGGCATAGAATCCGTCGGTAGGGTGAAAGGATGTCGAAGCTGAAACTCCTTTTGAGACAAGACGAGATGCTGAGACAGTCTTGTGTAGTACGTGGAACGGAACGGGCAATGTGTCTTAAGGTTCCTTGTCCTTGCGCAAGTCCTGACCCCAATCATGAACTAGTTTCCTCTGTCAAAACATTGCCCCCCCCCCCCCATCGTGCAAGACACAACATCAATAGATGATGCATATGTTTCCTCGTCCTCTCTCTGCAGTGGCAGCATCGTAATTTGCATTACCCTTTAAATCGCCAAAGTTCTTGCCTCTTGCGCAAGTGACAAACTCTGAACTGGGCTAGTACTGCATTTTCTTCACGCTTAAGTGCCCACGCTGCGTCCTTAAGGTCAAATCATCTCAACTGCCTCCTAAGCTCTCTTGTTTTATTGGATAGCGTTCTCCAAGCCTTATGCTATACATTGGCATTCTCACGTGGGCCACCATAGCCAAATGTGCAGAGGCATCAACTGTGCAAAGACCGTACACGAGGTCCGCGTCCTCTTTGAGCTATGTCAATGTTAGCCACATACTGCCTTCTCGATTTCCCGCCTCGCGGACTGTTGTTTTTAATTTGCAGCAGACGACAAAATAACACAGTCATTATATTATTAACCACTGCTGACAAAGTTTAAAGGTCAAAATGGAGGTGTTGGGGGTGGATAATCGCTTGAGATAAATAAAATAAAAAAAGAAGGCATCGATTCCTCATGCTTCCAAGGCTGAAAACAATAGCCAAGTGTTTGACACGTCAACATCAAGGCATTCTAATCTCAGACATTAACCATTCATAGTTATCAATAGAGAGAAATTAGAGAGGGGGACGGGGGGGGGGCGGAGATGGAAACGGGGAGAGCAAACAGACAAGAGCTGGTTTAAATATATTATAGTAAATACATTTATAGATCTGTTCAACAGTGCGATTACATAATAACACAGGAATCAGAAATAGCTTTCATTCCGTGGCAGTATCGAGTCCAGAAAATGGATATGTAAACATGAGATTCGATACCACAAAGCACCGATTCCAACTTGCCACGATGCAAGGACATTTCAATAAATCCAAACAATATATGCATTACAAAAGTAAAATAGTTTTTTTTTTATGTACCTCGTAGCATTCAAATATATGTAGCATCGGAGACGTAAATTCTTTGTTTACATTCTTGTATTTTAGTCGCCAGTGCTACACAAGTGCACCATAAAATAAAATTGAAACAATTTTTGGAGATTTTCACAATAAACTAGACAATGTCAAGGACGCTAGTAAAAGTTCAGGGCAGATAATATAAAGGTCAGTTGTTTCTGTGGTCCACGGTTAACAAGGGCGTCATGTGGCCAGTACAGCGACCAACCGCTTTTACTTTCCTCAACTAATGTCAGGTACCCATTAGAGCTTGGTGTACTCAGAGGCGCCCAAAGATCCCTTTCAAAAATTCCAGTCTTCACGAGGATTCGAACCCGGGATCTCGGTTCGGAAGCCAAGCACCTTACCGCTCAGCCACCGCACGCTTAATTGAACTTTTATGTTGTCAAGTGATTAAAAGATGGAAGCGAAAGAGATCAGAGATTCTACAACATCACAAAAGTGCACACAGATAATAATAATATCGCTTTTTAAAAAACCTAGCGCTTGTGAACACTTCATTTGTTCTGTACACCGGATACACCACAAAGCTCGCTGTTTACGCAATAATAGATTTAGTTCACTCGGAGGAGTCCTAAGAATCCAGAAATTCAAAATCTCAGTCTTGACAAGGATTTCAACCCATACCTTTGGGTTCACAAGTACATTCTTCATTACTTAGCCATTCTGTCATAGGCAAACATTTAAGAGATGAAACTTAAAAAAAAAATAAGAAACGATATTTAACATTTTTAAGAACTGGAATGGGAATCGAGGCTGATAAAATTGATGCGGTATCGATATGATTCGAAATAACTAGAATTGTCCATTACTTTTGTATACTTTATAAACGATTACTTTTGTATACTTTTGTGTAAACGATATTCACGTCTGCTAGTTTTGAAAATTGGTAGAAAGATAAAAGAGCTCCATCTGTCGGGAGATTTGTGAATGGAAGTGAGTAGATAAATCAGCGCATGAAATGCTCACCATATGATATATGTTTATTGGATTATTTATATCTCCGAAAACTAGCGTAGTAAATATAAAAAAGACGAAAATAGATTTTGATGATCGGGTGGAATAGGAAAAACTCTGTGTTTTTTTTGGTTTCGTTTTCTTTGTCAGGCGTATAGAGGAAACACAGTAACAAAAGAGTCAATGGTCAGTTAAATAAATGCAACATTAATTAATGAAAAAATGAAGTAAGATAAAAAAAAAAGCCAAAAGATACTAAAGTCATTGGTCAGTAGATGTAACATTAATTAACGAAAAATAGTCACTGGTCAGTAAGATAAAAAGATACCATGAGATACTAAAGTCATTGGTCAGCAGATAAGCGACCACAATGAGAAACGGAAAACATTGATTTGTAGAATTAATAGCAAACAGTGAGGTAGTAGCCACTGATCAGTAGAGCAGTAGAAACGCTGACAGTCATGGGTCATTCATTGTCCACGGAGGTAGAGTGGACTGAGCTCGTACAACAGATGTGGTGGTCGAAACAGTTGGACGTAGGAATAGTGGCAACCTAACATTCTAATGATGATGATAATGATAGTGGTGTTGTTTATGTTGGTGATGATGTTATGGTGATGATGAAAATAATGATGATTATATTGATAATGGTGGTGATAAAGATTGAAAGTGGTACAAGGATGATGATGATGATAACGATTACAATGGCGCTGGTTCTAATAATTACAATAATAATTAGCATGATATTGGTGACGATATTCAAATTTGATCATTAAGATATGCGCCTAAAAATCGACCATGTGAATTTAATTATTTCATAGTATAGCAAAGTTAATTTAAGAGAACAGAATCTAAATAATGTATTGGTCAGTGTGAAATCTTTTAGTTACATTTCATATAAAAAGTTCCCCTTTCAGACCTTGTGCTCCATAGGGCAGATGATGTAAAGGTCATCTGTTTTTGTGGCCCACGGTTAACGAGGGTGTCATGTGGCCAGCACAACGACCAACCGCCTTTACCTTTCCCCAACTAATGTCAGGTACCCATTAGAGCTGGGTGGACTCAGAGGCGACCAAAGATCCCGAAAGTAAAAATCCCAGTCTTCACCAGGATTCGAACCCTGGACCCCCCAGTTCGGATGCCAAGCGCTTTACCGCTCAGCCACCGCGCCTCCAAATTTCATTGAAAATAGGCTCTAATTTCTGAATTTTCGTAACAAATATTTGAGAAAAAACAAGCAAAAATAACAACAGTAGAATGACCCCATTAGTTCCTGGCAAAACACCAACAATGCCCGGCGATATGTCTGACAGAGCTTCTGCAGGAATCTTTCGTTTCATTTGTTAACGTCTTTGATTTGTACAACGTCCGGTTTAGTTACTCATACGTTCTACAGGGGAGAGAAAGCACGATTAGTTAGTCCGATGTGTCACACTCCGGGAATTCCTTAACGACATTCACAACTCGAGCCAAAAGCAACAAACCCAGCCCACTATGACTTGCTTGTATGTCTTTCCAGTTGCCTAGTCTGTCCAGTTGCCTAGTCTGTCCAGTTGCCTAGTCTGTCCAGTTGCCTAGTCTGTCTGTCCAGCTCCTTACTCTAACCATTTTGCCTAGTTTTTCTGTCCAGTTGAATATTCTCTCTGCCCAGTTCCCTAATCTATCCAGTTGCTTAGTCTGTCTGCCCAGTTCCCTAATCTATCCAGTTGCTTAGTCTCTCTGCCCAGTTCCCTAATCTATCCAGTTGCTTAGTCTGTCTGCTCAGTTGCCTAGTCTGACCAGTTGCCTAGTCTGACCAGTTGTCTACTCTGCCCAATGGCCTAGTCTGACCAGTTGCCTATTCTGACCAGTTGTCTACTCTGCCCAATGGCCTAGTCTGCTCAGTGGCCTAGTCTGCCCAGTTGCCCAATCTGCCCAGTTGTTTAGTGTGTCCAGCTATCTAGTCGTATCTCTAATCTCTACCCAGCAACATTTCCGAAGCCAAAGTCTCTAGCCTCTATAATAGTTCGGCCAGATGGCGAATTCAGGTTCAAGGCTGTCCCCTGCACTCGATTAACACCTATTCTTATCTTCACCTCATGCAGGACAAAAGTGGTCGGTGTTGGGCCAGGTTCCAAAGCGGGACTATCGTGACGACAGCGCACACCACACAGCCAGGCAGACACCCCGGCCAGTCGATGGAGATAGCTTTAATGGAGTGAGCATAACCGCAATCCACCATCGACTCACCAACGGACATTGTGTATAAGATAAAAAAAAAATTCTATCAACAATGAAATGGGATCAAGTCAACGTCTATCAACAATGAAATGGGATCAAGTCAACGTCTATCAACAATGAAATGGGATCAAGTCAACGTCTATCAACAATGAAATGGGATCAAGTCAACGTTTATCAACAATGAAATGGGATCAAGTCAACGTCTATCAACAATGAAATGGGATCAAGTCAACGTCTATCAACAATGAAATGGGATCAAGTCAACGTCTATCAACAATGAAATGGGATCAAGTCAACGTCTATCAACAATGAAATGGGATCAAGTCAACGTCTATCAACAATGAAATGGGATCAAGTCAACGTCTATCAACAATGAAATGGGATCAAGTCAACGTCGATCAACAATGAAATGGGATCAAGTCAACGTCTATCAACAATGAAATGGGATCAAGTCAACGTCTATCAACAATGAAATGGGATCAAGTCAACGTCTATCAACAATGAAATGGGATCAAGTCAACGTCTATCAACAATGAAATGGGATCAAGTCAACGTCTATCAACAATGAAATGGGATCAAGTCAACGTCTATCAACAATGGAATCGAACTCAAAGCCAAAGCCAAAAGCAAATAATGAGCATTGCTAGAATTCTCCCGCGACCATGTGTTGGACAGAAAAAAATGGTCCCCCCCCCTACCCCTGCCACCATCTGTTGGCCTGCCGGGGCTGTAAGTCAACGCGCCGTGCTGATAAACACCGCTGTCAAGTGGTTCGAAGTGTTGGCCCTGGCCCATAGACCATAGGGCCAGGTGCTGGACCTGGCTTTACCCGGGGAAGAAAAAAGAAAAACAAACCACTAGGCCCCACAACTTTTGTTCCTCCCTATTTTCGTCATTTTGTGTGTGCATGTATTATTTCGTTTCTGAGTGCGCGTGTGTTTTTAAACTTAGGGGTGGGCGGAGGGCGTTTAAAATGAAAAAAAAAAATATATATAATACTAGTGTTTATTTTACTAAATGGTTAAAATAGAGGCAAAGTGTTTATGTACAGATATAGATTGTGTATTGTGATAGGCGCAATGTGTGCAGGTGAGTTCTAAACATCGTACAAGAGGAAACCATTAAACACAGAGACGAGAATAGAAGTCTGTTGCACTGGTACCAAGTTATTGTTTACAAATTATACGGACAGCTTGTTTTAAAATAGATCCGTTTAGGAATGCCAATTTGGCCCATGTGAGACTGTTGATTGTAATCGCTTCAGGAACTTCTGGTCATCGCTTGAGACTGTAAAGTTGGTCCTTGCAGGGGTACAGAAAGTTGCGCAGTACAGGAATGCGGAATGTACTAAACAGCAGTGTGTTCTTATGGAGTGTGTGTGTGTGTGTGTGTTTCTAATGTCTCGTGTAACTTTTAGTAGAATTAATGCAGATGAGGGAATAACAGAATAACAAAGGATGAACAGCGGAAGAGTGGGAAACTGAATCCGAAACGATTTTTTACTAAGCTTATACTAATATACTAAGTACTTATACTAAGTCCTTCTGTCTATTACAGCATAGGATGGGTTGCCTGAATCAGCCAGAATTTAAGTCATGGATTAGCTTGCATGACTAGATTGACCTAGGGACACGCGTAGGAAGTAATCATCTTCTTTTCGTTTTTTTCATTTTTTTTTTTGAAGTAACGTCTGTATTTTATAAGATAAGAAGATAATACATTGTCCATCCAAGTGGCGCGCCATAAAAAATTAAGAATCACTGTAGGGCAGGGCTATAACAGTATGTTGAAACATGAAAGCAATAGTTTTTAACTGAGTTGAAATATATTTATAAAATCATTTGGTATCCTGTTATTTAGTTTGTGTTTTCTTATTTAAAAAAAAAAACAAGAAGTTTCCAAAATCCAAGCCTTTATTGAAGACTTATGACAACCTTAAGTACTACAAGGGTAAGTTGGATTAGCTGTCTGGAGCTACAGCCCCCCCCCTCCCACACACACCCCCCCAGCCCCATCAACATGTATATAAGTAGATGTGCCAAGTTGATGTGTGTTAAGATTAACTTAAGATACACAATGAGGAAGAAAGTGTAAGATAGAAAAGTACCACGAATAAACAGTCTAGTCGATGCTGTGAATGAATAGTAAGATGTACAATGTAAATGACAATACATTTACTGCGTAGGAATGAAGAAATGTATATCATTAGAATGCAGTAGCAATATCGGAATGCAAAGATGCACATTGGAATGTGTAGAACAGTACGGTTTAATAGTGAATAGATGTACAGTTTAGCAATAATGAAATCCTCATTTTAAGAATGCTATTTTAGAAATGAAGAAATGTGCAATTAAAGAATGAAGAGATGTACTGTTTAAGAATGAAGAGATGCACAGTTTAAGAATGAAGAGATGCACAGTTTAAGAATGAAGAGATGCACAGTTTAAGAGTGAAGAGATGTACAGTTTAAGAATGAAGAGATGTACCGTTTAAGAATGAAGAGATGTACCGTTTATGAATCTAGGCATGCAAATGAAAATGGAAAGATGTCTATTGTAGAATTCGACATACAAACCCAGTAATCGTTGTTTGGGAAATATGAAGTCTGTCTGCATGGCTTACAGGGACTAAACTACTGTTTAATCAGGTGTCTAAAAACTGATCATTGTGGTAACCCTATTGTTGCTACCCTCATTATTGAGGACTACATTATTCCATTCATATCACCTTTGCATGCGTGCGTTCTGGTCCAGTCTCTCCTGTTGTGGGGTGGGGGGGGGGGGATAGAGGAGGTCTGGGAGAAGGTGGACCTCGACACAAACCTGCAAGAACTAAATATAGGAGTGAAATTCCTAGTCACCATCGGTATTCGAACTGGAACGCTCTCATAATAGGTGGCCAAGTAGTTTAAGCTTATTAGTTGTGTTGACAATCAATCTTACACACACAAGAAATAAAGCGACGAGTTATAAACAATAAATGTGACTAATAACATAATATATCTGACCATTGTTAGAATAGAAATCTGACCATTGTTAGAATAGAAATCTGACCATTGTTAGAATAGAAATCTGACCATTGTTAGAATAGAAATCTGACCATTGTTAGAATAGAAATCTGACCAATGTAAGAGTAGAAATCTGACCAATGTTAGAATAGAAATCTGACCAATGTTAGAATAGAAATCTGACCAATGTAAGAATAGAAATCTGACCAATGTAAGAATAGAAATCTGACCAATGTAAGGATATAAATCTGGGAAATATAGGAATATAAATTTAACCTATGTAATAATACAAATATAACCAATGTAACAACATTAATTTGACTAATGTAGGAATATTAATCTGACCAATATAAGAATACATAAAGGAAGGATTATTGTAGGTATAGAAATACAAAATAGGTAAATATAATTATAAAAAGTATTATGTTTATGCGGATAAAAAGGCTTATAATTATAAAGTGTCAATATTGTTATGTCCAATAATTGAAACTTTGATCAAGGGAGACATTTTGACTACAATAATTATGAAATGCAATCTAGATAAAATTATTTAAAATATTTACATTTACATCTGATTTTGATGATTTTGCTTTGGTAAATACATCTAGATCCTGATTAGTCTTAATTATGACTATTGTGGCCTGGTTACAAAACCAAGGTAACATTGAAATAGCAGTGACAGACTTACTATAAGCGTGGATTCTTGAGTACCTTAATTATATTATCATCTTGACGTTTAATCATAGCGGTAAAATGACATACCGAGACACAAGACATTAATGACAACAATGTACATTTCTTGAAGTCTAAAACTTTAATGAAGACTGCACGCGCGAACTATAATACTAATACTTGTTGAGCTAAGGAGTCGGAAATGTGAAATGTGTTGATGATTTCTAGTGCTGGGACTCTCATCAAATATTAAATCTAATATTCATATTTATGCAAGTCTGGCTTTATTTTTTTTTAAAAAGAGATACTATTTTAATAGACAGTAAGGTCTGTAAGGTCTGGAAACTCCAGTCATTATATTTCTGGAGGAATTAGCAAGCAGACATACTTGACACTTTCAAAGTAATCAGATTTAATGATATTAGCCCGAAATCGTGTCATGTTGCAAATTTGTTACATATCCAAAATAGTCTCATTAATTGTTTATTTTTCTATTCTTCGTTTGTAATGAAATTGGTGATCATGGTATTTTACTAGACAGCGAGTATTGGACATTATAGAATATAGAGACTATATATTTATATAGGAATTAGCAAACTGACATATTTAGTACTTTCAAAGTATTTATTTAAACAATAAAAATATAAAAAATAAAATACCTGGAAAAAAAAAGCGTATAAAAAGTGTAATTCTTTCAATTAGTTTGGATCAGTCATGTCATAAAATTTGTAATAGATATTTCTAGACTAACAATAATAAATCTGTTCGATTAGAAATATTTTTACCAAATGTTTTTGTTTAGCACTATCTCATGCTTTTAGCTTTCTCAATACACAATGATCCTATCACTTGTCTGGACCAGTTGGGAAAATGGGGGGAGGGGGGAGAGAAAGGGTTGAATTTTACCGTAATCGGTTTTTACTGCGTATGAATGTAGAAATGCATATCATTAGAATGTAGTAACAATATCGGAATGCAAAGATGCATATTGGAAAGTATATGTCTGTCTGGTAAAATATCCGCACACATTATATTCCCCAAACCCATTTTTGGATTATGTTGAAACTTTTCACAATTATTTATTGGCATAAACAAGGCATGAATCAATAATCAAAATTAACCAATAAGTCAAGTAATGAATTATTTTGTTTGATACCAACATGGGAAATTAATACTAGATTTTTCTATGATGTGGCTAAATATGTAGGGTTTTGTTCCCTTTGATAAGTTAAAACCTTTTTTTTTTTTTTTTTTTTTTTTTTTTTTTTTTTTTTTTTACCTAACAAAACAGGAATCATTAAAAAAATTAGGCATTATTATTGGTAACTAATTATTTTCTTAGATATCGATAAGGGAAATAATTTCTACATTATTGAGAGAGTGGAGTTCTTTCCCTTACATAAGCTTTCTTATTTTAAGAAGGATTTTTAAAAAAATATTTTACCTGTTTATTCTATCATCGGCAGTGTGTAATTTGAAGCCCCGTCTAAATCTTGTTATCAAGGCTGGCTACATGCTCATATTTTTAGGGGCTTTGTTTTGTAACCTCGTGAGCATCTCCCGTAGACATGCGCAGTCGACAGTAACATTTTTACTAAACATTACATGTTACGATCTGAACGTAACGTGCTCATAAAGCCACGGAAACACAGTAACCAATTTTTTTTACACACTCTATACGGGTATATTCTGATTAGTTGTTTTTGAAGAATGTAGGTCGCTTTTCGTCCGACTAAGTCAGTGTTTCCCAAAGTGGGGTACGCGTAACCCGAGGGGTGCGGGGAGACTTTGGAAAGGGGGTACTCGTTTCACCTCATTAACTATGCTGATTTTGTTTTAAATACCCATTTATAATGTTCTGTTATATATGTTATACAATAAATCATCAGCAAGTTTTAATTTACATTCTTTAATATTATTTTATTTTCTATTTATAGAAACTCATAATCGTTTTTATTACACATCTTAAAAATAAATTTCACAATGATCGGGTGATGAGTAGAGATATTTGATTTTACTGGCATTAATGAATTGTAGAAATGCATACGTTAATCCACCAATGGAATACTTAATTGTAAAAGATTTATTGCTTTTGATGTACCAAATGGCATTAGGTGAAATAAGAGTTATGCCATGGAGAAAGACAAGAAATTTATTACACGCCTCAAAATATACGCTTTATTTGTGTGGTTTAAAAAGGTTAGGATAGTCATGCATTTTTTACTCTTTCGTATCTTAAATACATCTTTTTTTCCAACTTCCTATTTACGAGAGGTTACTTTCTCAGCATTTGTAAACATTAAGTCGAAAAAACAAAAGGAACAGACTATTAGACGTGGAACAGACTATTAGACGTGGAACAGACTATTAGACGTGGAACAGACTATTAGACGTGGAACAGAATCTCAGATTAAAATTAACAACCAGGGAACCAAATTATAGTAACTGTCATCTCAGCACATGGATGCAATTACTTTGAAATAGGGGAGGACGAGTGGTTCTCAGCGTTACAGAAATTATAAAAGGGGTACACATAGGTCAAAGGTTTGGGAATTACTGGACTAAGTCGTGACTATTTGTGAATAAAGATTTTAATTTAAAGAGAATGTTTTCCGAAAGGAGTACTCGGCGAAACTATACGAGGAGCAGCTTATTCTTTTAATAGTATGAGACCCTTTAAGAGAACTTTTAGAGAAAGTGGCAAGAAAGATGGAGAAGGAAGAGAGGAGGAAGACAGAAGGTGTCAGAGAAGAAGAAGGGAAGGAGCATTTAGAGAAGAAATAGAGAAGGAAGATTTAGAGAAGAAATAGAGAAGGAAGATTAAGACTAGAGATAGAGAAGGAAGATTTAGAGAATAAATAGAGAAGGAAGATTTAGAGAAGAAATAGAGAAGGAAGATATAGAGACGGAAGATTTGGGGAAGAAATAGAGAAGGAAGATTTAGAGAAGAAATAGAGAAGGAAGATTTAGGGACGAAATAGAGAAGGAAGATTTGAGGAAGATATAGAGAAGGAGCATTTAGAGAAGAAATAGAGAAGGGGCATTTAGGAAGGAAAGAGAAAATATGCTAGGACAAATTTGTACAAATACTCCTTCTTCCCTAGCGCTATTAGAGCATGGAATGGGTTGCCTGAGCTAGCCAGGAAAACCAGTGACTTGGCAGAATTTAAGTCATTGGTTAATATGCATGACTAAATGCATGACGCGTAGGACGTAATGATCTTCTTTATGAAGTAACGTCTGTATTATATAAGATAAGATAAGAAGAAAAGAAAGATTTAGGGAAGAAAGAGAAAAGAAAGATTTAGAGAAGAAAGCGAGAAGGAGAAGGCTGAGAACGAGAAGAAGATGGAGTTAATAATGTATCAAGAAGGAGGGGTAGATGGTGGTATAAATAAAGATGGCGGACAAG